>NC_043710.1:91597047-91897047 GCF_006229205.1 Suricata suricatta
TGCCCTTACTCCCTAGGTGCTGGGTCATTGGGGCCGCCTGCCAATCCACAGTGTCCCCGGATCAGGAGCTGCCATGGCTTACTTGCCTCCTTTCTGCCCCCCACCCCGACCCCGTATCCTGGTTCTGAGCTTATTTTGAGGCAAGTGGTGATGCCAGGGCACTGGGAGGGTGCGTTCATTCTCAACATCATCCTTTCCTCCCTGAATTTTGCCTCTTTGCCCTCACGGCTGGCTTCGGCCCGAATCTTTTTGATCCAGGAGCATCTGTCCACAATTATCCAGTCCTGACGGTGGCTCTCACTCTGTTCCCTGCTGACAGTTCTAGTTCTGGGTCAGAAAGCCCAGCGGTTAGGACAACCTTCACTCTCGGAGGCATTGTGGCTCTATGGTATTCTCGAGAAAGTGAAGTTGAAACGTCCCCAGAGGGATTTGCTAGTCCAAGGAGGAGGCTTGTCTAGGAAGTGGTAGCCAGCTGTTTTCTACCTTCTTACTGACGACACAAAAAAGTTTCCGCCATCCTACTGACTTAAAAAAGTGAGCCTTCAGCCTTACTTTCTGAGCCGTCTCCTGGAGTTTGGGGAAGGTGTGTTGTGTCACAAAGGCACTGGAATGGACGTGATGACCTACAGGGCAGCATGCTACGGACTTTGGAGCGAGACTGGTCTAGTTTTAAGTTGCAACTTCATTGCTGACGAGCAAAGTGGTGGTAGCAAATTTCTTAGCTTCTCTGGGTGTTTTTTAAAAATTCTGTAGGGGTGCCTGGGTGGCTCAGTCAGTTGAGTGTCCAACTTCGGCTCAGGTCATGATCTCGCGGTTCGTGGGTTCAAGCCCCGCATCGGGCTCTGTGCTAACAGCTCAGAGCCTGGAGCCTGCTTCAGATTCTGTGTCTCTTTCTTTCTCTGCCCCTCCCCTGTTCACGCTCCGTCTCTCTCTATCTCTCAAAAATAAATAAGATGTAAAAAAAAATTTTTTTTTAATTTTGTAAAATGCAAGGCATGATAGCAGCCATATAGGTTTAAGTAAAATAATGTGTGAACTATGCCTGGCTTACCACAAATGTCAGATCTTTCTTTCGATTCTAGAGCGCTCAGAGCTTTGTTCTGTCAGTACACCTCTGGAACACGTATTGTTAATCAATTTTTAAAAAGTGAGCATCTTGCTGGAGCACAGCATTGTGAAGTCTACACAAGGCTTCTGCCTGTGACAATTTACATTTTAGCCAAATGAGTTATGTAACAGGAAGCAGCTGAGGAAAGGCAAAGAAAGTATAAGATGAACGGGCCTGCTACCTGGGTTAGAATCGCCCAAGAAACATTACAGGAAAGTTGGGACTTGATTAGCACCTTAAAGAATGGCTACAGTTTGGCTCGGTTGAAGGGGTGGAGGTAGAGAGAGGGAACATCCTTCCAGGTTGAGGTAACATCGCTGGCAAACTCTCAGGAGAAGAGACAAGTATGAGGGGCGCCTGGGTGGCTCCTTCAGCTAAGCGTCCCACTTCAGCTCAGGTCATGATCTCTGTGGTTCATGAGTTTGAGCCCCATGTCGGGCTCTGTGCTGACAGCTCGGAGCCTGGAGCCTGCTTCAGATTCTATGCCTCCTTCTCTCTCTGCCCCTCCCCCACTCATGCTCATTTTCTCTCAAAAATAAATAAATGTTAAAAACATAAAAAAAAAAAAAAACCCCACAAAGTGTGCATGGTGAAGCAGGAGGAATCGAGTGGATGGTAGGAAAGAGGAACAATCTAAACTCTCTTGGTAAGGGGTTCAGGCCCTGGAATGACACCCATCTTGGTTTTAATTCAGAAACTACCACTTATGCCTTTGTGACTCAGTTTCCTCAGTTGTAAGAGGGGCATAATAATAGCAAGGATTAAACGGTACCAGAAGCAGATTAAACACTCCAGATACGTGTGACTGCAAAAACCATAACCAACACACACGCTGCCTTTGTTAACAGGACAGCCAATCAGATATTTCCAATGTGAGACCGCTCTACATGATGACTGGACAGAATTTCCTGTGCTGCTGTGGAACTCAATGACAATGACCTCTGGTGTCCGCCCAGACGGCTGCTTCTGCCCACTTCTCCCTCTGTGGATTGTGATTCAGCACTTAAGCGTTTTCCCCTTTATCTCCCCATTTGCATGCTTATATTAGACATGGATTTGGTTAGACCTGCATCTGTTGAGACGGCCAGCCAGTAATAGAAGCCACACAGGGACTCACGCAGTCTGGTTTCAGGAGTGGGTCTAGCGAGTGAGGTCTAGGTCAGAAAGCTCTTAGCTGCAGAGTCAGGGAATATATTCAGCTGTCATTACTTTTTAATTAAAAATAGCCCAGTGGTACTTGCGTCCCACCACCCCGGTGTAGATGGTCGCACACCCCCGTCTCTCCTCTAGTGGGGCCTCCCACAAAACAGGACACGTATCTTCTCCTTGGTCCAAGGTTTCCAGGGCCTGGCCAGAGACCACAGGAAACGTGGTCTTTCATAGGGAACAGGCTCGATGCACCCATAGCCTCTTCCCAACTCTACCTTTAGTAATGGTAGGTTGGTGAGAGGATTCATACCAGGGAAATCTGCAAATGCTATACATCAGGGCTTCTTTCTCGATGAAGAATGGCAGGTCAATCACCGACCATCACCCCGCTGGAAGAGAGGTGCCCCAAACGCCCAGCTGGTGGTTCCGGAGAAGCCCATTGTGATGTAGGATTTCTTTCCCACTCCAGGTTTGGTCTTCATTCTCCATCACATCAAATCCATTTCTTCCATTGCTTATAAAGAAAGGAACCTTGGGAAACAATATGCTATTGCTTTCAGAGCCCACACAGGTAGACGGAAGTTAGAAATCCCTGCTCCTCAATTATTTGCCATGTGTCCTTGACCTTGTCTACTTCACTGTTTGAAGCACTGATTTTCTCTGTAAAATGGGGCCAAGAAGAGTGTCAACTGCTTACGGTCACTGTGCGCCTTCAGTGAAATCATTCAGGGGAAGCAATAGTTACCGTCCTGGCATGAAACAAGAGATAAATATGGGCAATTCTATTAGTCTCCGTCTTTAGAGTTCTGGTTGGGGGACACAGTCTGAGCAGGTATAGACTCGCCAGGGTTTTTTTTAAACTAATTAATTTATTTTTAATGTTTATTTATTTATTTTTTTAAGAGTTTTCTCTCTTCTTAAAAAAAATTTTATATATCTTTGAAAGAGACAGAGAATGAACAGGGGAGGGGCAGAGAGAGAGGGAGACACAGGCTCTGAAGCAGGCTCTAAGCTCTGAGCTGTCAGCACAGAGCCCGAGGAGGGGCTCGAAACCATGGACCGCGAGATCATCACCTGAGCTGAAGTCCGACCCTTCACTGACTGAGCTACCTGGGCGCCCCTAGACTCTCCAGGTTTTATTAGGATTGGAGCAAATGGGGAAGTTTAATAAGGACATTATGTGGTGCACTTAACCATGTAACAGTGAAATATACTAATAGGGTGCCAAAGCACTTAATCCAAATGTTTAATTTATTACTCTGATGTGTTTTGCACTTACAGATATTTGTGCAAAACAAAGTGCCGCACAGTCCCCCCTCTCTTAGATTGGCATAATACACAAATTATATCTTCAGCATCTTATAGCAGTATGCAAATAAAACATCTACATGTCTGCAACTTCATCAACACAAAGCATTTCTTTTGCACCTGTTTTCCAGAGACACACCAAGGCGAAATGACTCTTGACGAACATGATTTCTCCTCTTTTGGAGTTGGTGGTATAGAAGAGAACACTGAGATCTCTCTCATAGGCAGATAGATGAGAGAAAGGGGCAGAGAGTACTTGAAGGCAGAGTAGAAATTTTTGTACACAGAGCTGATTCCTAGAAATACAAGCTTATCTACTGCATGGTGGGATAGATAAAATTCCTTTTGGATGAATGTAAGTTAGCCTCATTGGAATCTTCTCCATGAGCCTGTAGACTTTCATTAAATCCAGTTGCCTGTGTTGACTAATTTTAATTTGGTTTTCTTTGACGTACAAGTTTCTTTCTCACTGTTGGCCAGACCGAGGTGAAGGGCCAGTGGAGCATAAGCCAGTGGCAAAAGTCACCCAACATTTGCCAGTCTGTTTACTCCAAGAACCCCTTCCCCCACCCCAGCCACGCTGTTTCCAGTAGTTTCTCTAGGATCAGTGGATCTGCACAAGGCTCCTCTCTCTGGCCAGTCTCTACACTTGCCAGAGAGGTATCCCCCGTCAGCCTGCAGTAGAATCACCCAGAGTGTTTACACAAATGAGGATTCCTAGCCCAAAGTCCAGTCCTATAAATCATGCCGATAGGACGCAGGAAGTTTGCATTTTACCATGGGTCTCAGCACATGGTGATCCACATCAAACCACTGTGGTAGATGATGCCCTCTTGACATACTTCTTGTTCCTTCTCACTGCTGCCTGAGTTCATATGCTCAGCCTGGCTACTACAGTAGTCTCTTCATTATCCTCTTTACTGTAATAAGATCAGATAGTGTCAGATCCTTCATAACATCCTGCAACAGGTCCCTTAGCCTCTTTACTAAGACAAGCAAGGCTCTCACTGGCCTTGTCTCCTGCCTCCCGCACTCAGATGCCGCTTGCATGCCGAACCATCTGGAAGCTTTTGCGGTTCTCAGAACATGCTCGGCTGTGTCACAGCCCTAGGCCTCTGCTCCTCCTGTTCTAGCATCTTGCTAGAATGACCTCCCCTCACCCTCGCCTGGCTCTCTGGCAAATACCTACTCATGGTTAACATAAGAGCTGAAGAATCACCTCTTCCGTGATGACTTACCTAACCTATTCCCACCTTTGTGCCTCCGGCTACTCCCTCCAATCATAGTAACTTTGATGAGAGCACTTGTTACCCTCTACTGCAGTATTTGTTGACACATCTGTCCCTCCCTTGAAGGCACAGCCCATGTTCTCCTACTCTGGGTATCTGAAACATATTCATATTAATGTTTTCCAGAGTAAATGAATGAACCCATGAATTGTACACCAGGGAGCCTCCATTTATTCCCAAGCTAAATTTGCAGCTTAAGAGTTGGCTGTGTTATCTTTCTTTCAGTGATATATGTCTTGGGTCTTTTTCCCGTGTTTGGAAGATCACACAAAAAATGAAACAACTTGGAGTTTCCTGTATGCGAGCAGGTGCAATCCAGTTTGACTAATAAATACTAAAATTAGATAAAGCCCATAGAATGTCCCTTTCCTCCCAGATTGGAAGATTAAAAAAAAAAAGACAGAGAGGGAGAATCAACGAGTGTCTTTGTAATATAAATCTCAGGGTAAATTTGGGTAAATGAGCAATCTATATGGCAAATGTAACTGATCTTTCTGGAGAGTTATTTGATTTAATTGGTTGATTTAATTTCCTAGCAAATGAAATCTGAAAATACTATCCCTGAGAAGACTTGCCTGCTACAAATCCTTTCTCTTATTTAAACCTCATTTATTTCAATTAATTTCCCATCATTCTTTGTCTTGGTCTACAATGTGATGTCGTTATTTCTCAGTTTTCTTTCAAGGTTACAGTTCAAGGATCAAACATAAAAAGTTGAAGACTTGCGAAGTCAGTGGTTGCCCTACTGGGTTGCGGGTGGGAATGGGAAATGGGACAGCCACTTTGCAAAGCACTGTGGTAGTTTCTTCACACTGGACAATGAGAAAGTCAATGACTTTAATCAGTTTCATACACAGGAGAAATGAATTCCGTGTCCACATAAAGGCTTATGCGAGAATATTCCCAGCAGTGTTTATGAATAGCCAAAAGGTGGAAACAATCCAAATGTCCATGGATTGGTGGATGGACAAAATGGGGTGTGTCCATACCATGAGCTATTACTCAATGATACAGAGAAACAGAATGCTGGTGCATGCTGCCATGCAGATGAACCTCAGAAACATGCTAAATGAGAGAAGACAGACGCAAAAGTACTCATAATGTATGATTCCATGTATATGAAAGGTCTGGGAAAGGTAATTTGTAGATACAGAAATCGAGAAATGGTGGCCTGGGATTGTGGGGAGGGGTAGGAGCAGATGCTGACTGCAGACAGGCTTGAAGCAATTTTGGGAAGTGACTGAAATGTTTTCAGACTGGATTGCAATGGTGGTTGCCCAATTCTATACATTGATGAATCATTGTTGAATTGTACAGTTACAATGGGTAAATGCTAGGATGTGTAAATTACACCTCAAGAGACCTATAAAAATGGTTGAAACTGGCATGTTGTTACCTTCCTAGTTTTTAGTGATAGTATAGTTTTAAAACTCTTTCCCAGGCAATGTATTCTGTGTGTGTTTAATCACAGAATCTAGATTTTAAGTTGGTTGCTTTCCTCTTCCACAATCCCCTGAGACCCTTGACCTTTATACCAGTGGAGACCTATTCTGACTGTAAAAAATTTCTTCTCCTTCCAGCTAAGAAAGCTCTGGTGACATCAGCTGTGATCGCAGTGTACCTGATTCAGGCCACGATACTGATTGAATTCCTGAATGATTAGAAATGCAAATTACCAGACTTGTTTTAGCAACAGGCTCTAGAACAGTGGAGGAAATATCTACCGCTTCTCAGGGAATGGGATGCTTTGAGTCATTAACGATGCATGATTCGGACTTGCCTATTTCCTATGGAACATTTATAGAGACTTCATTTATAGAGACTGTCTCTTTCTAGGTGACTCATACCTGTGTGATCACATTGAGAAGTAGCAGTGGGATAAAAGAACCCACATTTTGGGAGTTGGGTGGAACCAAGTTCAAATTATGCCTCTGCCACTGGCCAGTGGTGTGAGCTTTGGTTCATTAATTTCTCGGAGTCTGTATATCTTCATCTGTAGTAGGGGATTCGATTATCTATTCCAAAGGATTTGAAGGCTAATTTAATAAGACCACTTAGGTCTCTAGGCCTAGCATATAGGAGGCACATAATAAATGGAATCTATTCATGGGATAGCTTAGAGAAAATGAGGTGTCTGGACTCTTTAGTCTTTTGCCCAATACTAAGTGCTCAGCATTCATTTATTCCTTTAATCCGGTAAATAGTTACTATGTTCAACTTACCGTATATTCCTGGTGGTATTCTCAGTGTGCAGGATACATCAATGAATTTAAAAAGACAAATATGTGGGGTGCCTGGGTGGCTCAGTCAGTTGAGCGTCATGACTTTGAGCCCTGTGTCTGGCTCTGGGCTGACCGACCACTCAGAGCCTGGAGACTGCTTCGGATTCTGTGTCTCCCTCTCTCTCTCTGCCCCTCCCCAGCTCATGCTCGCTCTCGCTCACTCTCTCTCTCAAAAATAAATAAAAACATTTAAAAAATTAAATAAAAATAAAAAAGACAGAAATCTGTACCATAACAAAGCTAACTTAGAAAATATCTATAAACATAATAAATAACCGGATTTTATGATCTGCTACAAAGAGGTATGTCCTATGGAGAAAAACAAAGCAGGGTAAGGGGGATCTAGAATGATGGAGGTGGCTGGGGGGAAGGACGGGCTACAATTTAGGGTGGCGAGGGAAGGGCTCACTAAGTAGGTAAACAGTGAGCCTAGCCTCGGAGCTCGCCTCGTGCAGCAGATAATCTGGCAGAGAGCCCGCCCGCTTATAAAGTGAGATCTGAATAGCCCTTTCAAAGGATTATCGGTCCTGAAGGATTAAACCATTTGCCCCAGTCATCTCTGCGGCTAGAATTTGTAGATTGTGCTTCAGGAGAATAGGAACTCTTGTTTGGTTTCTGTCTGATTCTGATCCATTTAGGTGCCTCGGGCATCCTTCTGCCCCAGTGTAGTCGGCGGGGCAGCCAGGGACGGGGACCGATTGCGATAGAGGGCCATTTGGAGATATAGGAAGGGATGAGAAAGATAAACTTTAATTTATTCACTCAGCCAGTAGATATTGGGACTGGGCTTCTGCTTTGTGGAGAAGAACCTCATGGAATGTAAATGTGGTAAGGAGTTTTCAATACTGAGATGACCAGACATTTTATACAAGTATGTCTGTGTATCTTAGAATCAACTGCCCGTAGGGTGACTCAGATGCTTATGAGACTTTTATCAGAGATGTCGGGTGAATGTAGGTGGCGAGCTAGAGGTGGAGCAAAGGGACATGATGGCTCCTTCAACAGTAGTCCCCCCCCCCCATTTTTGAAAATATTTATTTATTTTTGAGAGAGAGAGAGAGAGTAAGTGCAGAAGAGGGGCAGAGAGAGAGGGAGACACGGAATCCGAAGGAGGCTTCAGGCTCCAGGCAGTCAGCACAGAGCCTGACGCAGTGCTCGAACTCATGAACCACAAGGTCATGACCGGAGCTGAGGTTGGATGCTTAACCGACTGACTTACCCAGGCACCTCAGCATTAGTCCTCATGAACGTGTCTCTCATCTCTGGTGAAAAGCATACTGGATTCTGAGTCAGGAGACCTTGTTTCTACAGCTGCCCCTTCTCCTTTTAGCTGTGTGGTTGGGCTGAACTCCTCTGGGCTTTATTTTTTTCATTGACAAAATGGAAATAAAACCTCTGCATTGCTGGCTTGCCCACATGTCAGAGGTTCGAGGAGGAAATAGATTTGAAATCATCTGATAAACCGTAAAACTGAACACAAGATGGGGCAAGGTACAAGTCGTTGCTAAAGAACAAAAGCTGATGGGGACTGGGGGGTGGCCGGTTCTGTTGTGGGAAAGAATGCTTTTGGCATTTCTCCACGGAGTAGACATTTGGTGCTAATTTATGCACATTAGTTAATTTTGTGCTGCTGAGGCCTCAGACAGGGGTCCCTCGTGAGTGTGCCGTCCATGACGGAATCAAGAAAACCATGTGGCTCAACACTGGGATCCATCCCGGGATGGGACTGAAGGAGACAGGCGCTCAAGGAGCACCGGCTTGGCTGATGGTTTCAAAGTCATCGGCTTGAGGACACCCTGTGGAGTCCTAGGAAGTGGGATGAATAGAGAAAAACCCACTCCCCACCCCCAGAAAAATAAAACCCTTCAGCTTCATTTTCAACCCAGCTTTCCAATCCTCTGGGTTTTGCATTCCAGGCATGTAGGAATACAGTCACTCAGTGGTGACTGGTGGTGTTGTACCCTTCTTTCCAAGCTCCAAAACCATCTGGGGTAGCTGAGACTGAGAAAGGAAAAGTGGCATACTTTTCAGTACAAGGAAAACACTTGGAAGAGTCAAACTTAAGACAAGCTCCCGGGAGAAAAGAGAATTATTCGGGAGAAAGGCAGCCAGATGCTCGGTACAATGATGTGTCTGATTGTCGCAGAAATTGAGGGTGGGCGGGGAGGAATCAATGAATCTGAAGAATTATTGAACCTCATCGTCGATGTGACTCAGGTAAACCAGAGTTATCCCTGCAGCTTTGAGCCCACTCTCCATACCGTCAGCGGTTCCTAAATAGGAGCAAGGTTTTTGACATTTTTCTCTGCCTTCCGGCGCCCATCCCAGGGCTTGATGTCCACAGTTGCCCCCGATCTCTGCTTGGATGGAAGGGACACACTGGTCCTTTCCACACACCACGCCTGGCTGGCGAAGGAGTTCACCCACCACACCCAGTGTGAGTGACTTACCTCCATGTTCCACAGCCCTTGATGTGTTGAAAAGATTTTCATTTAAATCAGAGAGAAAAATAGTTCTTTTTCTTTGGTACCCATTCATTAAGAAAAATAATTTTTTGTGTTGGTTTGTTTTGAGAGAGAGCCCACAGGAGTGAGCACAAGCAGGGGAGGGGCAGAGAGAAGGAGAGACAGAATCCCAGGCAGGCTCTGCACCATCAGCACAGAGCCTGATGCTGAGCTTGAACTCCCAAATCATGAGATCATGACGTGAGCCAAGACCGACAGTCGGATGTTTAACAGCCTGCGCCCCCCAGGTGCCTGCATTCATTCTGAGTGTGTTTGTTGCACCGATTGTGGGCTAGGAATGGGCCAGAATCGGAAGGCAGAACTGCCCAGGGGCGCTAGGGCAGGCCTGTGGAGCTGGGGTAGTTTGCAAGAGTTTTCTGACGTGTGGGTGCTGGTAAGTTTCACATAGTGGTAACATACATAAAAGCAATTTTGATAGCATTTAGACATCTTCAATTCTATTTGAACACTCATTGTATGGCTGCATCTATAATCTTCTGGACTCCTGTAATGACATTTTGAATGCCTGAAAGTCTTTGAGTAGTCTCTACCACCTGAGTATTTGGGGGCAGCTATGAACAATCCACTTCTCAGATTTATGTATTAAAATGTACTGGTATCTTAAACAAAAAAAAAGTCCTGGTATTAGTTCAATTACATTTTAGTCTTGATTTTCTTGTCATCAGTGATCCTCTTTGCATTGCCTGCAGTGTAAAATGTTAGGCTTTTTATTTAAAAAAATTTTTTAATGTTTATTTATTTTTGAGAGAGACAGAGACAGAGTGTGAGCCGGGAGGGGCAGAGAGAGGGAGACCCAGAATCTAAAGCAAGCTCCTGGCTGTGAACTTTCAGCACAGAGCCAGATGTGGGGCTCAAACTCATGAACTGTGAGATCTTGACCTGAGTTGAAGTTGGACACCCAACCGACTGAACCACCCAAGTCCCCCTCCCACCTTTATAATAATTTGCTCTTATATTTTATATTTTTTCTAATAACACAGGAAGCATCTGTGATTTTCATCTTTACATTTTAAAAATCAGGTATTAGGTGTTTTAAATAGAAAGTGATTTATTTTTTCAGAAGATGTTTTAAAAAAGCCCGCGTTTAACACCTTCCATAACATTTTATCATTTTAAACATAATGAATGACTTTTCATTAATCTTCTCACTAAGACTCAAATAGAACCAGCGTTTCCCCCTATGCAGTTGCCCTCATTTACTGTGCGCGTCATGACCTGGGAAGGGTAGGGCAGCACAGCTATAAATGATCTTTGTTGCAACTTTTCGTCCAGTGTTTCAGACCAGACGTAAATGGAAGGAATGTTAATCTTGGTGGAAGGGATTTGTCAGAGGAATCCAAGATGTTGCTGTTTTCATTGTCAAAGTTCCATTTGCTACATGGAATAAAGAGGGCAAGTTAACGTCAAGGGCGTTTCACAAGGATGGACAAGGTCTGATGTGATTGGATGTGTTTGTGCAGATTCAGGCCTTGCCAGCCGAATGCCATGCTTCTTCCTGGAGAGAAGAGGGTGAAAGAGCCAACAGGAACTGAGAAGGTAAATGTCACTGCATCCAGCCTGCCACAATATGAAATTAAACACAGATTTAACAGATTTCCAAGTGTCATAGTCATACAGTTCATGCAATTCATTAAGCTGCATTTCAATGAAAAGTAAGTGATAACCCTCCTATTTAAAAATAATTGAGCAAGTGTTTTTATATTGAACCAAGGCACCTCATTTCTATAGAATAGTGCACCTGATATGGGCGTAAAAGCATGAAATGGATCTGAAACTGACCTCTGAGTACTCCTCTAGCTTGCTAGATAGAAGCCTGTGCAAGGCGTGCCCCCTTTTCTTCTTGAAGGATCGGGGAGAGAGGTCAGGGCTGAGAAAGTGCACCTGCAGCTTTGAATGCCTTCTCCCTTCCCCCCCCCCCCCCCCCCCCCACCAGGGCACAGGGGCAGGGACAAAGCATGAAGTCTGCGATCTCAGGAGTAAGGCAAGGTTGGGGATATGCTTACACTAAAAAAAAAACCGATTTGTTGTTTATCTGAAATTCTAATTGAATCGGGCATTCTGTTTTTAACTGGCAACCGTGCCTGGGAGGAAGCGGCACAGAGTGGGATCTGGGAAAACGTTAACAAGCAGAAAAGAGTCTACAAAGTGGTGGGTGAATATTAGGGTGGGGGGTGGAGATAGCATCATATCTGTGTTGTGTACTTGGAAGATATGCACAGGATTTCTGAGGACCCCACAGGCACAAGGTGCTGGTTAGAGAGGGCAGCAGATGAGATCAGTATGGATTCCTGAAGACCAGAAATCACCCCGAGAAGGAAGAAGGTGGGCGTTGAGGAAGGGAACAGAACATGTCCAAAGGCACATAAGGATGAAACAACACCAGTAACCACTTACGTGAAGCCTTTCTTGGTCCCACCCAAGGGCCATTCATCCTTCCTTGCTCTGTGCTTTCCTGGCCTTCATTGGAACCTGATTCCACTAGCTCTTCTCCCTTCTGTTGTTGAGACATCTGTGATGTGGGCCCCATCAAGTTGCAGGCGGTAGGTCGTGGGACGGACCCCAGACTCACATCCACTGTCTTCATTGAGCCATGCAGCCAGCTGGGGACCTAGTGGAGCAGACCTCACTTTTCCAGAAGATCGAAAACAAACACATTAAATGTTTCCACAAGTTTTCAAGCAAGACAAAATCTGCATGTATGTGTATGTACTTAAGGAAACACAGAGAACTGATGTATACAACATCAGACCATAAGTATCTAGGAGAGAAGTAACAACAGGAAAGTAAACCAAAAGGAAAACGAAGTCCAATTTGCTACATTCTCTAAAGTTTATCCTCAAGCCAGCCCACACTGCTTAAGTGTGTGAAGTGAATTCTCTACAGCACGGCTCAGCAGTCTACTGCCTTTGAATGTTTTCTTTTAGAGAAAACGTTGTCCTGTATCTTGTGTGCGATACTTTTATCCCTGTGCTTAGGGTCTTCAACTGCTCAAAGTTCTTCAACTCAGGGCTCTGTGTACATAGATAAGTAGGACCATGCTTTCTGCCCTTCAGGGCACAGAAGCTAGGAAGAGTTGGGTATATGCGAAAGGAAACTTTCTGGCTGCCCTCTTCCCACAACCGACTCAGAGGCGAGCTCACCCAGAGATAAGAACATCAAAAAGGTGGCTTCTCCTAGTAGCTTTGAGATGTAAATAAATTTCCTTTTTGTTAAAAAAAAAAGTGCTGCTTTCTAGGGGCACCTGGGTGGCTCGGTCAGTTAAGTGTCTGACTCTTGATTTCTCCTCAGGTCAGGATCTCACGGTTCATGGGTCCTAGCCCTGCATTGGGCTCAGTGGTGACAGTGCAGAACCTGCTTGCGCCTCTTTCTCTCTCCCCCTCTTTCTGCCCCTCCCCTGCTCTCGCTCTCAAAATAAATAAACTTTTAAAAAATGCTGCTTTCCAAAGCTTTGCCAGGCAGAATAAGTGTTGTTTTTTTTAAATTTTGTTGGTGGTGGGGGATGCTATATGGGGAATTATACTTTGCGGAGCAGCTAAGGGTTCTGAGTGGTTAGAGCCTTTCAACTCTAGGAGTTGTTTGTCTTGTCCCTGAAGTTAATATGGTACATTGTTTTTCTCTTTCCTTTTCTTTGTGGATTTCCTCAACGTGCTGGCCATCCGAGGATTTGACTCAGATTCTGAGGACCTCTCTTGGCTTTGCTTTACCCGAGAAATGCCCACATCTGGCTCTACACTCCGTCTGGGAAATTTGCCTTTTTCGGCACCTTGCAGAGAGCCTGGTCTCCTTTGGCCCTACTGCCTCTCTTGGGGGCATGAATGAATAACTAAGTGTCTCTTCAGGCCCAAATGACGTTGGGTTTCTGCTCTCTGGCGCCACCTGCTGTCACCAGCTCCAAGCGCAGCCTCCCTGGTCTCCCGCCCCAGGCCCCCAGCAGGAGCCAGAGCCAAAATCTCAGCCCAAGCAGATAGATGTTACTTAGGCCGCCAGATTTCTGTCCTGGTTTTATCTGTGCTGCCTCCACTGGCTCGCTATATCAGAATCCCAAATGTCCCCAGATGACTTGCCTCAAGTCACGCAGACCCTGAGCTCCTTGGCCAGAAAGGAGGGAGCCTGCCAGTTCTGGGGGGTGGCCACCTGCAGCTCCTGCCTGGTCACTGGAGGCCGGCCTCTGCCCAGCAGTGAAAATGCAAATGAAGTTTTTTTTCCTCAGTGTCAGTATCCACATGGCACTTATCCTTTAATGGGCTCCCTCCAGCATGTCCCCAACATGCTCCCCGATTGGGCCACTAGTTTTTCATGAGCTGCTCAGGACTTAGAAACTTTGTTTGTTTGTTTGTTTTTAAGCACTCCGAATGTTTCCATGTTCTCAAAAGCTCATGATTCTAACCAAGGGACCACAAAGCAAACAGGGTGTTGCTTTTGATTAGCTAAATTAAGTACCCACACCATTGCCTATTCTAGGTTGAAAATCTCTTAACCTAAAATGTAGATATTTGTTTGTTTTCCGTCATACAGAGCCTGGTACCTAGTAGGTGCTTCGCCGAAGCTTGCGGAGAGTCCTTTTCTGTTTGTCTATTAAAAGTAAAAACTTGGGATTAAGCATCCAACTTCAGCTCAGGTCATGATCTCACAGTTTGTGGGTTCGAGCTCCGCATTGGGCTCTATGCTGACAGCTCAGAGCCTGGAACCCTCTTTGGGTTCTGTGTCTCTCTCTGCCCCTCCCTGCCTCAAAAAAAAAAAAAAAGTAAACATTAAAAAAAATTTTAAGAAAAAACTGTTGGGTCTGAGATTCTGAGAGTTCATTCCTGATTTAAGCCTGAAAAAACTGAAGCTGACTTGGTAGAAAGAAATGATGAGTGACAGCAGTGATTTCTACTATCGCTGTGGCAAGAAAGAGGATGTAGGCTGCTGTGGTCTCATGAGGTTAGAAAAAGTAGCAAGATGGGGCGCCTGGGTGGCTCCCTTGGTTAAGTGTCTGGCCCTTGGTTTCAGCTCAGGTCGTGATCTCACGGTTCATGAGTTCGAGCCCCTTGTCAGGCTCTGCGCTGACCCTGCAGAGCCTGCTTGGAATTCTCTCTCTCTGCCCCTCCCCTGCTGTCTTGAGCTCACTCTCTTACTCTCAAAATAAATAAATAAACTTAAAAAAGAAAAAGAAAAAGTAGTAAGGCACGTGCATAGTTGGGTTAGATCTGAGACTGAACTTCCTGACAACAAATTTGCAGGATACCCGGATAAAAATACAAATGAGGGTTTAGCAACTAGGCTAAAGACAAAGATGCATCCATTTAGTTAAGTAAACATTTATTGAACTCCTACATGGTGCCAACAGTGTAGTGAAGCTGGAGCTAAGCTGTGCTTTTCTGAGCACAGAGAAGACTGAGCAGACAGATCATTTCAATGCCGTGTCTTCAACGCCCAGAGAGCTGTGTGCCTGGGGTGTTGTGGGTCTGTGATGAAGGGACACTAATTCAAGCTATGCAGCCAGGGAAGGCTTCCTGGAAGAGGTAAAGTTTATACCGAGTTTAACCACCGGGTGGGAGATATCTAGATGAACAAATGCAGCTAGTGCACTCCAGGAATGGTGGGCAGCTAGATTAACTGATGTAGAAACATCTTTAGATCATAGAAGATCCTATCATTCCGAGTCGAATCCTCTGGGAAATGCTGGTGTCCCATAAGAAAAGTCTTATAATCCTGGTGGGAAAGGAGGACTCGGTTTTCTGTTCCATGTTGGCCTCATCATCTTACTGGGACAGATTTTCCTGGATTTAGGAGGGAAAAGGGAAAGGAAGGAATCCTGTTTCCCTCTGCAGCCAAACGTTATGATCCATCAAGCAGCCTCTCTGCTCCGTCATCCAGGGCACAACAGAGCTGGCATGTTTGTGATATATCATGTTTGACGAATCATATCTGAGGACTGCCTGCAAGCGTGCAATCCAGGAGGCCGCCTGGAGGAGGCCACGGCGGGGACCTGCCTATTGGGTCAGAGAAAAGAAACAGACTGCTACCTAGAAACTCTTGCAGCAGCTGTTTGTCAAATTCTGAAAGATTATAGCACCAGGCCCCATTGTACAGATGGGAAGACAGGCTGACGAGCACAGAGCCACCTCCTGGGTCCTGGGAGTAACTGACAGCTATGTATACTCATGTTGCTTCTTGTTTCTTACGGCAATGCTGCAGCTAGGACCTCGGGGTGGGAACCCGTTAGAGGTATTTTTCCCAGAAAGAAGTGTTTTGGAAACAGCAGGCCAGTTTGTAATGGCCTGATTCCACTCGATACCCTTCCGCTTACTGTGTTGGCATCGTGGGGTGAGGGGTTCCCAGCCTCCTCCGGGGAGGTCACTCAGTCCCAGCCGTGGCGGCTGGTGTCCTCCAGGCCCCCCACCCCCAGAAGAAAGAATCTGAGGGCAAACGAAGAGCACCGTCTCCACGGCTGCGGACCTCAGCCCTCCGCACCCACTTGCCCGAGATGGGCCCCCGGGGGGCCGGTGCCAGGCTCTGTGCTCTTCTCCACCCCTTCCTGGGCCGTTCGGCTCTTCTGCTTGCTCTCCAAACTGTACCCGTCCTGAATGGGTCTTTGTGTGCACCCAGGAGCTGGTCACGCCGAGCCCTGCAAGACGCTGGACAGAGACATCTCCTCTGGGTCCAGGCACAGCTCTGCGCAGTGCCCATCTTGTGGGAGGCGGGCCTTTCCTGTGCCGTCCTGTCGCTCCGTATCTGGGAGCGAGCCACGACCTGGATGAGTGGGAGAAATAAATGTTCTGCACCCTTGCCCAGAGGAGTCATCGGCAGGGCCGTGGAGAGGGCCAGGGTCACCTCCCCTGAGCTCTCCTTGCCACTCTTTCTCCTTGTCACCTTTCCCCGAGAGATGACTAGTACTCAGAGGCACAGTTAAACGGCCACCCTGTGTGCCAGGCACTGTGCTGAGGGCTTTGTCCCATTCGATCAAACCTTCCCAGCAATGCTGTGAGCGCCACTGTCTTACCACTCCCATTTTACAGGTGAGAAAACCGAGTTTGGAGACGTTAAGTAGCGTGCACTGGAAATTGTGAACCCAGATTGGGTGGCTCTCTTCCCTGGCTCCCTCCTTCTGGCCCTCAGACCAGACATGGGTGTCCTAAGGCCACTTCACACTTGGCCGCCTGGGAAATCGACCTGCTCCTGAGTGCTGGCCGACTCTTGGTGGGGGGAGGACACGGGGAGATGAAGTCTGGTTCCGCCAAAATGCAGACAGCCTCTTGGCCTTCTGAAGTCGTTCTGTTTACACTGTTTCACCCCTTGATGCCTTTTAAAAAAAAATCAAGTAACATGTTGTTTGATAAGATAGAAGAAACTATGGATGTGTAAGGAAAAACGGGATACAATTCCATATAGAAAGTTTTGCTGAAGGACCCTCCCCACCCCCCCAGGAAATAACATGGTTTTGTGACGTGAACACTGGATGAGGGCTGGAATGTAGGGTTCATTTCGGGTGCTGGCAGCCCAGGCTCAGTGACGGACCACACTGCCCTGGCCTAGTGTCCCCACTGTCCATGAGCGGTAAGGACGATCTCCAGGTGTCTAACTCTGCAGCAGTCAGAGCAGGTTGAAGAGTAGGCACAAATCTTCCTTTTATTTTTTTCTCAGTAGAAAGAAGTGGTGGTAATAATAATACTTACCTACCGAGCCTCCCGTAGCTTCACAGGTGTGATCTACAGCATTCTTAGGGAGCCAAGCCAAGTGACCCTTTTGGGGGCCAGAAATGTTAACCATGGCCTTTAGACAGCTCTGGTACCGGGGCTCCTGGGTGGCTCAGTCAGTTGGGCATCCATCTTCGGCTCAGGTCATGATCTCAGTTGTCCAGTTCCAGCCCCACGTTAGGCTCTATGCTAACAGCTCAGAGCCTGGAGCCTGCTTCACATTCATTGTCTCCCTCTCTCTGCCCCTCCCCTGTTTGTTTGCACTCTCTCTCACTCTCTCTCTCTCTCTCAAAAATAAACAACATTCTGTTACCTAAGCCAAATGGCCAACTGGAAGGAGATTGAGTATTTCTCTGTTTGCAAAAAGGCTATGAGCAGTCAGTGGCAAAACAAGCAAAAACAGCAGGAGAAATGCATGTTAGAACTTAAGAAGAACTTCCTACATGTACAATGTGTTGAGGGAATCAGGCAAATTATAAATTGTCTGCCGGAGTTTGTTTGTGTTTGCTTTCTGTTTTCTTTTATCTTTCTTTTCGTTTTGAAAATAAGTCCGTTCTTCACCTTCCTAGGCTAGAAAGACTACAGTCCATACATTTTCTAGGAATTGGAGAATGATTATGATAGGCTGTATGAGAAGGGAGACCCCTTTACGTTGATCTTCCACACATGACAAGAAACTCTAGAATTGGACCCTCAGAATTGTGTGTGATATGGGGTGTTCGTCCCTCACTGTGAAGAGTTAACGTCCACGGGTAGCCATGGTCACATCAGCCTCAGAAATAACGATACTGTCATGATGGGTAACCAGGCCCGTTTTTCTGTGCCTTATTCTCCAAGTTGCTTTCTATAGTCTGTACACACTGCTCTGATATCCGCTTTATTTCCTTGAGCACATTCCTCCACTAAACCGTTGCTATCATCATGGATTATAAGTAGAGTCTAATTGTGGTGATATACGATGAATACTTGTTTTGAGTAACTGAAGCACCCATCACAATCAAGGTAATAGCCTATAGATGATTAAGGGCCTAAGATGCAGGGTGTTACATGCACAAGAGTCACAAACATCTGTTAGCTCACCTTTCAGCTCCACCCTTCTCTGATTTACTAAGTCGCCATTCTTTGGTGTTTTCTTGAATGTCGCTTGTTTATTTACTTTCCTAGTCTCTTTTCCATGAGTGGAAGTCACTATTAAAACAACAATTAAAGATAGCACATTCGAGAGCCTGAGGGATAATTCAGGGGAGATGTCAGAAAGGACTTCTTGGCTGGGACAAGGACTATATATAATGATAATATATGGGAGAGAAATGCATTTGGATAGTGCATGTGCAATTCACCTCCAGTGCATGGGCTCCATGAAGTGGGAGCCATTTTCTGTGTCTCCGTCTTTTACTTAGAGGGTAACATGTGAGTCACTGGACAGCTTACTCTTTGTGAACAAAGCTGTCCATTTATTTGTTGGACTTTGTTCGGCAGGGAATGCAAAAGCACTATGTTTGGGCAAAGACCAGTAGGCAAGAGACTTTCACCAAGAGGTTTTGAACAGAAGAGTGACACTGTTAGGGGCCATGCATCAGGCAGACTCAACTGAAAGTCACATGTAAAATGGATTACATGTGTGTAGATGGGATTACTGGGAAACCAGATGGGAAGAGATAGCAAAAACCCAACAGAGGGAAAAAAATGAGAACTTAACCAAGGACAAGTGCAGCAGGAATAAAAGAAAGATATTATGCAAGAAGACACGGAGATAGAGGGTTAGAGCTTGGCGGCTTAGCCACTGCGAGGGAGGGCTTGGCCAAAGGAAGAATGAACTATGACACCGTCACTAGCAGATGTCCCCAAGGAGCTGCTGGGCATTTGTCCAATGGCCAGTGGGAGTCACTAGACTTTCTACACTTTCCTTGCTGAGAAAGGAAGAGGCATCAGCAGTGGCCTGTTGTTAGCTGTGCAAACCTGCCCCCCTAACCTATTATTATGGGTGGAATATGGCTCTGGCCTTGGTGTGTCAAGGTCAGAAGGAGGGTGTTGGACATAGGTCGGCATTTCCATGACTGGTGAGGTCTTTGAGTGGGTCCCATGGCCACCACTCTGCCCCCACTCTTAATGGTGATGCTAGCTAATATTTGGCTCGCCTTTTGAAAAGGTATTGGGGCTTTCCACACACAGAAATGGGGAGAATTCCACAAAGTATTGAGCAGGAAAAAATGTAATAAAAAATACCTTGGCAACATTTGTGAGAGCAACAGTACTGGGTGACTCTCAGTGTTTTAAATTCTTCCCACCCTCAGTTTCTTGTCACCATCTCCCTCCTCATAAGTCCAGGGCTCTGATACCAGATTTCCCTTGCTTTCACAGTGAAAGGGAGAATGACTTGCAATTAAGTTCTTTGTTCATTGGTGTTGTGCTTCCTGAAGACAGTAGACCTTGGGAGGTGCTGTGAAAATGGCATCTTTTTGGCCTTCACCATTAAAGATTGCGGCGTGGGACCAGTGGGCCTGCCGCACTGGCATCTCCCCATGGACCTCTCGGGTAACCTGACAGCACATTCTTTTATGCTGACTTCAGGACAAGAAAGGATACTCTTTGGATAAGCAAAACCCACATGACTAAAGCTCTTTCTTTATAAGAAAGGCTGGGCGGGGAGGGATTCCTCTTTCTATGCTTCAGGTTGGTCTCTGGCCAAGGACCTATGAAATCCCCTGAAGATGAACAGCTCGTGATGGTCCAGCTGTCTTCTTAATTAAAGAAATCTGACTCTTCTCATACCCCATTTGATTTTCCACATTGAAAGCTGCTTTTAGCCTAAGATGGCCTTTCTTTCCTTGGTCAAAAATGTGCCTATATACTCTTCATTAGTTGATCTAGAAAAGCTAAGCACCCCTGTAGTTAGGTCAGGGAACCTTTGGTTTGAAAAATCTCCTCCAGAAACATGGGGATGTGGTAATTTCCAACTGCTGGTCCCGGTGGGGTGGGGGTGCTGGAAACTGCCAGAGAGCTGCTCAGTGAAGCAGGGCCTGGACTCCCAGGGCAGTTCACACCTCAGAGGGTGTCAGCCAGCCTTAAGCCTCTTGCTCACAAGGCCAGGCTTTTTGAGAAGGGCATTGAAGTCAGCTTCAGTTTCTAGAATGTATTTATCCAAGTGCAAATGAGCTTTGTCCTCCTGATTTCTTTGTCTTCTGAATTAGAAATGGCAGGTTTGACCTCAGAACCCTTTGGTTCCTGTCTGGGTAAGAAAGTTCAGTACTGAATGTCTGCTCTAGGTATCTTTGGACACATGTGGGTCATCTTGGCCTGTGCACATACTTCAGATTTTCCTTTCCAAGAGGCTCTGTTTTTCCGATCTGAAGAATGCCCTCAGACTCGGAGCATGGACCTGCAATGCTCTTGTCTTCATGAGACACGAATTGATGCCAAGAATTGAGGACACACTTCTATAATCATTGTTTGTTGTGGTTGCCGTTGGAAGGCTCTGTGGCTGATCTTGCAGGCACGTCTCAGAAACAGTCAGTTCTCAGTGATCTGCACATGGATTACACGCTTTGCGAATTATTCATGGATAATTTTAAATTCAAACGGCCATGGCACTGCTTGACATGCTCCCATGAAGATGTCCCTCGATGTCCTCCTCTTAGCTAGCGATACTTAGGAACTGTTATTAGCATAATAGAAAGTGAACTGGGAGGTAAACTTAACTGACTTATAACCACTTCCGAATCAGAAACAACAACAACAACAACAGCAACCACAACTTTGGAGCAATTCCCTGTGGAGTCGGAATATTTCTGCCCAAACATCCTCCCATGATCATTTATATACTGACTCCCATTCTTCCTCCCCAAACCAGAACTTACACAAAGGTAGTTGCAATGTTGCAAGAAGGTAGGGACACATACTAATTCTTTTGCCAGCTTGAGATCCCATGGGGCTTACACTAAAAGCTTCTCCAGCCCTTTCTCAAGACAGTCTTCAGGGGAGCTGCCTCCGAGCCACCTTGTCCATCTTAAGTGGCATGAAATCCTATCAAGCCATGTAAAACCAAAGCCCACAGTGGTTGTGCCTCACGCTCTCTTTGGTAAAAGCAGCCCATGCCTACTCCGCCTTAACAGTGGAACGTGCCCTTTTTGTGTGCAGAGACTGTACAGAGTGGGCTCCCTGCCCTTTCCAGGGAGGGGGTGTAAGCAGATCCCTGAAGAAACCACGTGGCTCAGGAATTTTAGGGCTTGTTGTAATTGGCCTGGCCTAAAAGAGCTCAGCAAACTGTATGCGTGCCAAGGAAATGCAAATGCTTCCCTGAAGCAGGCATGTGGGGTGGACGAGAAGAGCTGGGCTCGTCTGTGAGCCCAAGTAGAAGAGCAAGATGGATAGAAAGTTTGGGAAATCAGAGAGACTCCTGAGGGACCATTTTAGTCCCTTAGCCATGGGCGGTGGCCACATCAGCTGAACTGGTCAGATAGGATGGGGCGAGAGGGATCTGGAGGTGAAGATCTTGAGATCTTGAGTAGCAGTCTTTCTTTCTCCTTCATCATGGGACCTATTTCCCTCAGGGGCAGGGCCAGTCTTCTTGCCTAGTCTGGCTTCCCACCAATTGCACCAGTGGTCCCCAGCTGGGCTCGGCATCCACAACCTTCCTCTGGACCCTGGGGAGTTGACTGGGGATCCTTCCTACCGAGTGATTACTCCTGACTCTCTATGGCTTCTCACACCATTTTTCTGTAAAAAACGGTTAAAAACTAGGAACCCAATGCTGTCTGTTATCTTTCTCCGCAGCACTCTAGAATTCTCTGCAGTCATTTTTATACTTGGCTGCCCTCTCTTCCTTCCTCATTATTTGTGCGCTCCATGAGAGTGCGCCCGGTAGTCCGGACTACATTCCTCGGGCTTACCACGTCCTCAGCCCATAGTACTTACTAAACTAAGGACTGTTAACTGACTAATAGTAATTCAGGTTACTGTGGGACATTTTATAGCATGATTCTTTAGTAACATTTTGATTTCTATTTCTGTGACATAGCTGAGCATGTAGAAAGTGTTCAGTCAACACTGGATGGATTCAGATTTTTCTGATGAATTAACAGTCCTCTCGAGCCAGGAGGTAGATTTGACTGCCATCCCCTGAGAAGTGAGCTAGTTAGAAATGGAGAAACGAAGTCCTGTGATGAGTCCAGCTTCCTTTCTGGCTCTTTCCTCTCACATCTTCCAGTGCCTTCCAACCCTCATTGTTGACCCTCATTGCCATCTCCTACCATCTCTTAGGACCCTTAGATGGTCTTGGAAACAGCCCAGGGGTCTCAGAACTCCTTGGAGGCTCTATCTTCACTTCTTCCTACCTCTGAATTTCCCTTAGTGATCTCAGTGATCCATCACGAACCTTTGTGTCTTTTCCCTTGTCCACTTAATGTCCTCTGTCCGCTCTACTCAGTCAGAGATCTGTTCTTTAACACACCATTTCTTTCATCTGCCACCCTCACCAGGTTTCTATTCACTTTTACCTGCCGTGGGTCACTCCATGCAAGCAATTTCAAGCACCTCATAGCTCCATACTGTTTCCTCCTCATCAGCAATCTTTACCTTGTTTAGTCCTTCTGCCCCTGTTCTTCCATATCCCCGACATGCACTGGAAGGCTTGCATGCATGTGCAAAAGGTAGCGTAACATATAATTTCACCTACACTTGCACCAGTAATGTGATTCATGGCCAAACTAGAGGTGGTATTTTTAAAATTTACTATAATTCTGACTTTCTTGGTTTTTTATTTATTTTTTTCTTTATTTTTGATAGAGAGATCATAATTGGGAGAAGGGCAGAGAGAGAGAGAGGGAGACACAGAATTGGAAGGAGGCTCCAGGCCCTGAGCTGTCAGCACAGAGCCTGATTCCGGGCTTGAACTCACAGAGCCATGAGATCATGACCTGAGCCAAAGTCTGACGCTTAACTGACTGAGCCACCCAGGTGCCCCAATATAATTCTGACTTTCTAAAATCCTGATTCATTTTAGGTTCTTTCCTCCTACTAACCATACCATTTTTCTTTTCCTTCATTTCACTTTCTTGCCGATGCATCTTGTATGGATACATTTCACTTACTTCCCCATTAGAATGGCCTGTGGCAGAATTAGCTTTGGAGATCAGCATTAAGACAGAGATCAGGCAAGACCTAATTGACTCACATGAATTTGGACATGAGGGGTGGGAGTGTTCCAACAAGATAGCTTCTAAACATCTCTTTGAAAACCTGAGACCCTCAAACTGAACAGAGTAGAGGAGTTTTACCTTTAACTTCGTGTTGTCTACGATACCTCATTAAATACTGGAATTACCTGAGAGAGTAAAATAAATAATTGTGTTCAAGGGAAAGAGAGGAAGAGGCAGCAGGCACACTTTGGGTATAGGTGATCATTGAACGGATTAGACCATGAGATACCTCAATAGGAGCTCAATGTCCTGTGTGAAGAGTTCATGTGATTCTTTCATTCAGCTTCTCCTTTTGGGCCTCACATTATCCACAGACCCCATAGAGGGACTCCAAAGGTGATTTCCTTCCAGTATGTCTGTGGTACATGGCTTCTGTCCTGGACCAAACAACTTCCGATGACAGAGCCCTCCTAGCCTTCTCCAGACAGGAAGTGGTCTTCCCAATTTTGGGTTGAGCTGGCAGAATACTTGTCTTCTAGTGAGCAGAATAGCATTCTCCTTGAACCTTCTCCCCATTGGTTCCAGTTTATTCCCCAGATTGGTTCCAATTTATTCCCCAATGCTCTGCTCTCACATCCCTTTTCCGAGAGTCCTTTGGATATTTGAAGACAGCCACTATTTTCTACATGGAGTTTCATCTCCACCTACCTGAACATTGCCAGTGTTCCAAATTCCTCAGGACATGATTTCCGGTCTCTTCTATACCAGGCCTGCTCTCTTTTCAGTGTGTTCTATTTTGTCTAGTGCAGGGTCAAAATGGGGTGTGGGATGACCCGCCTAGCCCAACAAGAAGCAGGTCTTTTGCCCCATCCATCGTCCTGTTTGTTCTTCAGCACCTGATGCAACACCTTCATATGCTCGACCCCCTGATACGTTCTCCTGGAGCAGAATGTCTGGACTTGTGTTCTGTCCTTCTCAGCAGCCCTGTTACCAAAAATCCTCAGTTTTAGAGCCATCTGCGTGAAAGGGAGTTTTGTTTGTTTGCTTTTGCAGCTTTCCTTGAATTCTCCAAATCCTTACTACTGCTTTATACTTGACCTGAGTTTATACCAAAGTTTAAGCGTCTTCAGGGCTGGTTGCCCATTTCATATTTAGCCCAGAGTGCATTGTAGGTCTGAGAGATACTTCTTGAATCTGTGGTCGGTCACAATATCATGGACCAACTTGTCATCATCATTTTGGTGACACACAGCTCCTTTGGTCTAGGGTGTCTGTCTTTACATCTGTCATGTTTGTATTGCTTATGGATAAAGAGCTCATGAAAAAGCTATGGTTTTTATTTATTTTTATTATTTTATTATCATTTTTTATTAAAATTTAAAAAATTTTTAATGTTTTGTATTTATTTTTGAGAGACAGAGAGAGACAGCATGAGCAGGGAGGGTCAGAGAGAGAGGGAGGCACAGAATCTGAAGCAGGCTCCAGGCTCTGAGCTAGCTGTCAGCACAGAGCCTGACATGGGGCTTGAACCCACAAACCATGAGATCATGACCTGAGCCAAAGTCAGACACACAACCAAGCCACCCAGGCACCCCTATTAAAAATTTTAAAGTTTATTTATTTTTGAGAGAGAGAGACAGAGAGTGAGTGGGGGAGGAACAGAGAGGGAGGGACACACAGAATCCAAAGCAGGCTCTAGGCTCCAAGCTGTCAGCACAGACCCTGACGTGGGGCTCAAGCTCACAAACCGAGAGATTATGACCTGAGCCAAAGTCAGACACTTAACCGACCGAGCCACCCAGGCGCCCCCCATTTTTTTATTTTTAAAGTTTATTTAGTTTGAGAGGGAGGGAACATGTGTGCATGTGAGTGGGGAGGGGCAGAAGGGAAGAGAGAGAATCTTAGCAGGTTCCACTCTGTGTCAAGCCCGACATGGGGCTTGATCTCACAACCTCATGACATGAGTCCGAATTAAGAGTCAGCTGTTTAACCAACTGAGCCCCCCAGGTGCCCTCATGAAGCTGTTGTTTTTTAATACATGGAGTTTTCTGACTTTATCAGAAGCTCAGTCTCCCCATGGGACTCCATACAGAGCTGCTGCCAACATCAGGGAGGTAGTAGAATTTAACAGAGATCAGTGGGAACAACTGGCTTGAGATTTGGTTTGGTGAAACTGATAGGAGACGCTTTATGTTGACCCGCTGGCCAGAGTTCCCTTGCCAGGACACAGCTAGAAGAGTCGCTGAGACACGGAGCTCTAAGCTTAACTAGATTTAGGTTTGATCCTTACCTCTGCCACTCATTTTACAGTCATTTAACCACTCTGACCTCAGTTTCTTCATCTATGAAATGGAGATAACCTAACTTCACAACCAAGATCTCAGAACTGGTATGACAATGCAATGAGATAATGTATCACAGCACACATGGTGAACTCTGGCCAGAGCACTGTGGTCATTCCGCAAAGTTTCTTTATTCGGTCCCCACTACCACTTCTGGGAATAAAGAGCATCCCCAAAGACCATTGGTTGTTATCCTGCATTCACCATAACGACGAATTCTCTCCTGCGGGCTCAGCCTGGGACTCTCTATCTGTGTCATACCCAGCACACTGTCCTCACCGTGAGGGGAAGAGGAGGTCAATCAATAGTCCCTTAATGGCTCTGCTCATTGGCCTGCACTAAGGAAGGTCAGTGTCTTCTCTCCAGAGACAGAAAATAGTCTAGACACATGGGGCAGGCAGAAGTCAGGAAACGTGGGTCTTTAACTCCACTGAGGGTTTTTTCTAGTGCATGGGCCACCGTTCTCAGTTGCATGAGCCTCTGATTTTATTTGCAGAAAGAGTAATGTATTTGATTTCCTACCTGCGTGCGAGGGTAAGGGAGAATGAATGAGACTCTATCTCCCTGGAGAAAGATACTGTTCGGACCCACAGTCTGTTTCCATCCAGGTGGGGAGCAGTAAATTGCCAGGGCTCCAAAGGGCCGTGTGCCCACACTGGCGAGAGTCCGGGAAACCGGACCTTCACTCCTTACTCAGACGGCAGATACCACGCCTGTCCCTGCAGAGCAGCCCGATGTGAATGCACGACTTTATGATACACTCGTGCCGGCGAGGGCGCTGGACACGAAGGGGAGGCGAAGGGTTGCCAATCACCACTTCCCATACCGAGCAAACCCCGTGCAAGCCCGTGACTCAGGCCACACTCACCTGGACCTCCAGGCACGGAGGGCTCTGGCTCCCCAGAACATTCCCCCGGATAATTATGGAGGGTTTCAACCCCGCAAGTCACGCAGAGGCCTATCTCCGCGCTGTGGGCTGGACTCGAATCCACACCCCAGGGGGGGGCGAGCTCTCGGCTCCCTGGCCCTCCTCCCACGGAGGCGCGGTCCCAGCCGGGTCGTGCCTTGCCATGCCCCGCATCTCCCACAAGGGGGAGCCCCCGGAGGGCAGTGGAATTGGGGAAGCTGAAGTTTTCTCCTCCTGTCCTCTGATTTTCGCGCTTGACCCAACTGTGAGATTTCTTTGTTGCCATGTTGGGGTCTGAGATAACACTTTCTGGAGGCTGCAGCCTGAGAGCCACAGCTGATCCCATCCTTTCTTGTCTGTTGTTAATTACCTAGCGTTATAAACTAAGGAGGAAAAGTAACAAAGAGCTTGAAGACTTTCATGGCTCCCAGGCCCTGGATGGAGGCCGGCGGTCTCAGCCAGACGGAACCAAGGAGGTGCTGGTGGCTGCGGAGTGCAGGTAGGTGTCCTGGAGAGGACGGCAGAGGGGCTCCTGGGGGGCGAGGGGCACGGAGCCCCCTGATGGTGGCAGGGCAAATGGGGTGTCAGGGGAGAATGCAGCGCAGAAAGATGGAGGCAGAGCAGAGAGAGGAGCCCCCAAAGGGGTGCAAAAGAACAAAAATGCTCATCGGATGTGATGCAAAAGGCTGCCCGGGAGCCAGAGCCGGAGAAAGGAGGGTTTGTGCACTGACTCAGAGGCTTAAACTAGTTTGAAGTTCGTTCCAACTCTGCCGCCCAGAAACTTCGCAGGACCTCAGAGGCCGGGAGTCTGAGAGCCAGCGCTCAGCTACACAAGAAGAATCCAAGTGAGTAGGTGTGCCTGAAAGTCCATCTAATCATTCCGGTTGTGTGTCAGATAGCCACACCCACTCCTGACTTGGGACTCCCTAAACTGGAAGGAATTCTGGTCTGCTGGCCTTTTCAGGTTCTCTCTACTCTGAACCCATGTCTCAGACTTCCCCCTTCTCCCTTCCAGTCTCCTGCAGTTGCTCTCGGTCATGGACCAGGAGTCAGAAGTGCGCACTCGGCAGCTTAGGGAGATTAGCTGAAGCAGGGAGACGTCGGAATCCCCTTTTTTCTTTGTCTATAACAGGGAGCTAATAATATATTACTAATGAGCCTTATAGGATTTTTCTGAGGATTGAGTAAGTAAGATAATGGGAATAAAGGCTCCTAATAGATTATAATTGCTAGCTAAATAAGAGATGACATTAATAATAATTAATCAGTTAATACACCCTTATGATGCTCAGTGGGGTATTTTCCTGCTGAGCTTTTGGAGGGACGTGTGTGTTTACTATTTGTGGGAGAATATAAGTACATAACCCCTAATTTCCGTTTTGCTTTTTAGTGTCACCTTTTTGGCAGATAAGTGGGAAACTATATTCTTTCCCTTTTAGCCACCTTCGAATGTTCTCTTTCCTGACCTTGGCTGCACGTTTCTCATTTTCAAACACGCAGATAGTGATTGATGGTGTCTGGTCGGCTCTCTGGAAGAGTGCTTTGTCTGTGTCCTCGACACACTGCTGCTCCTGTAAATGTCACAACGTGTCTCAGGCACATGATCAGACTGTACTTGGAAGAAGCAAATAAGAAGGCCGTGTTTATATCCCATCACCATATTCCCTGCCTGGAGTGCTCTTTCCAGACAACTTGTTACTTAGTCGTTAAAATGTCTCTGATGGGAAATTGGGTTCCACACTCTGGCTCAGGCTGTTTCTGTTGACCTATGAAGACCATAGTTGGCTTTGACATATGTGGGCGCATTTACCCTTTCCTTGGGTCCCAGCAGCAGTGTGGTGTGTGGGGAAGGCAGTGTAGACAATGGGCATATCCCTTGGTTGCACTGAGTCTTCTCTTCCCATCGTTAAATGAAGTTGCTACTACATTTTCTTCCTGCATCCAGATGTAGATGTGAGGCACACACGAGGTTATACTGAGCTCACCAAAAGTTTGTAACTCCCTACAGAGTCATAGAAGATCTCATCATTGCTGTTCTGCTGCGTGTGTCTTACTTGTGATCGACTTGCATCTCACAACCTTACTTATTTTATTTTTTAAATGTTTATTTACTTTGGAGAGAGAGAGACAGAGTGTGAGCAGGAGAAAGGCTGGGGTGGGGAGGGTGACACAGAATCTTAAGCAGACACAGGCTCCGAGCTGTCAGCATAGACCCCAATACAGAGCTTGAACCCCTGAACCGCGAGATCTTGACCTGAGCCAAAGCTGGGCACTTAACCAGCTGAGCCATCCAGGCGCCCCACAGCCTTAATTATCTTAAAAACTGTCTTTCCCAAGTGTTCATGTATCCTATTTTCTTCCCCACCAATTGATTAATAAGTTAAATATTTATAGAGATGCTAAGTTGAAGGCATATACCTACTCACCTTCAAAGAGCTTGTATCCTCTCTGAATTGTGTGTCTAGAGGAAATACACAGACTGTATTTTTCTAAAACCACTAAACACATGCATACAATCCTCCTTTCAAGCAGGTATTTAGTCTCCTTTAATACAAAATACATGCAAATATATATTTGAGTGAAAAACATGGCGGTGACATTCACACAACACACTCACTTAGAGAGCAGACTTCATATGGAGGAGGAATGAACTGTATCAGCATTTCAGCTGGTTTAGAGTCCAGAAGTGACCACAATACATAATTCGCGTGGTTAAAAAAAAATCATGGATCAATTTCTGCCCCATTCCCAGTAACGAATATCAATATCTACCTCTTCCAGACAGACTCGCGGCAGCTTCAGATATTTTTAAATGAGGTTTTTTTAAATACATTTGCAAAGTCAATTATTTTGAATCTCATCTGAAGCAATTAAAAAAACATCCTGACATTTAAGGTGATATTTTTTCCCAAGTAAAATAATTATAAATAATACTAATTATGAACAAATCATTCAGTTACTCTCAGTCTGGTTCAACCTTTAGGTTAATAAACGAATCCATTAAAATTCATCTTGCTCAAAGGACCAATTTGTTAAAAAATGTAGTGACCTTTCACCACAAGTGTGATTGATATTTTCTTTAACAATAATCAGAGCTGTCTTTCCCAGAAGAGAGTGTGGTCAAGTGGAAGAGGTAGGAAACTGCAGATCTTTTCTGCCCCGCTCATTAATACTTCTAGATTAGGCACAGAATGAGATTGATGGTGATGAAGATGGTGATGATAATGTACAAAATGAAAACTCTGATTTCAAAAAGTACCTTAAAAGAGAGGTCTGAAAAAAATCTCAGGACGGGGCGCCTGGGTGGCTCAGTCGGTTAAGCGTCTGACTTCGGCTCAGGTCATGATCTCACGGTTCATGGGTTCGGTTCGAGGCCCACATCGGGTTCTGTGCTAACAGCTAGCTCAGAGCCTGGAGCCTGCTTCAGATTCTGTGTCTCCCAATCTCTCTGACCCTCCCCTGCTCACGCTGTCTCTCTCTGTCTCTCAAAAATAAATAAAAAATATAAAAAAAAATCTCAGGACAATTGCCCATAAAACTGATTCTATCATTTATCACGGCAAGAAAGGTTTTGGATATGCCCCTCTGTCTGCCTCTGGTGTTTCATTATCTCCAAAGATATAGGGCAAGGATTTGCAAATATGGACCCTGGGCCAAATCCAGTCTGCCACCTGTATCCGTGAATAAAGTTTTATCAGAACAAAGCACAGCTCCCATTTACATACTGTCAATGGCTGCTTGCCTCCTACAAAGGCTTTCTAGTAGCCCCAACAGAGACCTAAAATTTTGATGATTTGGCCCTTTGCAGAAAATGTTCGCCACTCCCAACTGTAGGGTAATGAAAGAAAAAAAGTTATCTTTGAATTTCCAGCATCAGCTAATATTTGAACTGTACTTTACAGTTTATAAAGTCTGACCATGTTATTTCATAACAGATATTATTCTCATTTAACTGATGAAGAAATTGCAGATTTGTCCATGGCCGCTTGGCCACTAACTGGTGTAGGTAGACCTTGGCCTCCTAAGAGGGAAGGGACACTGCCCCAAGGGCCGCTGGTAAGAGAAGCGGTGGCCAAGATGGCCCTCAGGCCGCGGTCATGGCTGCCTGTCTCTTTGATCCACCCCGATGTGGTCATTGCCAAATGATAGGAGAGGAAACAATAGTCTTGACATTCCGTTCCCTCTTTATCTGACCTTGGCCTGGGTGATTTTTCACTCATTCTGCTCCTAAGGCCCTATTCTCATAAGCAGAGGAATACTAATAACCAGAAAGGAGGAACAAAATGTTTTGCAGTCAAACAAACTAATCTTTATCGCCTCAACTCTCGCTTATCCGTACTGAAGGAATGTACTTGCCTGAAATTGGCCTGTGGCATGGATATTCTGAAACAGCCAGGAACAGAACCATCTTTGTTTGGGGAATATGCTATCTTTTTTAAAAAGTTTGCTTTTTCAAATGGCAAATCCCCTCTTAATTATGTTCTGCTTTTACTTGGTTTATTATCAAAATTATACTCCCCCCCCCACCACCACTAGCAGGAGCTCCTTTCTTCTCCCAACAAGGTAGGCCATGAGGTGCTGGATATTAGGAGGGAGGAAGCCTGGAATGAAGACCTTGCCTTTGATATAAAATGAGTTGTTTGCAGAGACCAAAGTTTTTCTTAATCTTCTGTTTTCTTGGAATGGAAGTACGGACTAAAACAAGAGAGAGGAAACTACGACACTCTTTCATCAAATCTTCCCTGAAGATTCCAAGCCGGAGATAAGGATTGAAACAATTGAACTTCCCATTTTTCCACTCAACAAACCTTTATTTATTTGGGTGCCCACTGGGGTAGGCACTGCTGGGAGTTGAGGAGTATTATGCTAAGATTCAGATAATCGAATAAATGATTTATTAGGGAAGTGCACGTGAACCTTTGCATCTGTAATACAAATTAGAAATAGGCAATGGAATGGAAGTACAAATAAAATCTGAGCCTGCCTAAAGGAGACGTCATTTTCCTTGTTAGACAATCGCTGAAGAAATTCTGGAAGAAGTAGCATCTGGTGAGACCTAGGGATGTGCAGGTTATAGACATTTGTAAATGGAAGCAGGTGGACATTCTAGGAGCAAAGAGAGACAGCAAAGCCTTGAAGCAAAGTATAGGACTTGTATGTGATCCTCTACAGCAGTAGAGGAAGATAAGGGCAGTGAAGAAGGTCAGAGTCAGATTCTAGAGGGCCTTGAATTGTAGGTTGAGAAGTTTGTTTTTGGGGCACCTGGGGGCACAGTTGCTTGAGCATCTGACTCTTGGTTTCAGCTCAGGTCATGATCTCACGGTCTGTGGGATCGAGCCCCACATCCAGGTTTCGTGCTGAGCATGGAGCCTGCTTAAGATTCTCTCTCTTCCTCTGGTCCTTTTCCCCACTCATACTCTCTCTCTCTCTCTAAAATAAAAAAAAGAAGTATGTTCTTTACTATGTGGATGATGCGAATCATTACATGTCTTTCTGCAGGAGAATTATAGGATCATAATAGGATTTGGCAAAAGATAGAACAGATGTTTGAAAAGATCTTGGAGACCAGGTCACCAGTTGCACATCAGGCAGGAGAGGCCATGCCTCAGGCTTGTGCTCCCCCCACATGACTGTTCCTCTGTAACCTGGCTCTCGGAGGTGGTAGCCCTGGCCGAGGGCTTTCCAAGGGCACTTATTTAATGGCGTGCCAGTGGCATTTACTCATAAAACCAAAAAGCCATCGAGGCCAGAAATAGGGGTTTTGGTTACTTCCCCAGACAGGATGCAGTAGGGGTGATTATACATGTGATTCATCGAGGTCGGGAAGCAAGTCCTCCACAAACAAACACCCCTCCTCTCCAAGCCCAGTGACTCACAGCTTCTTCAGTTTGGAAAGCTCTGGAGTCCAGGCAGCATTAGAGGTATGATGTTAAGTCATAATTTTTCAGTGTTCATTGTTATAAGAGAAACGTTCTTATTCATTCTCTTGATTGTTCAAGCAACAAGCATTTGTTGAACACTTATTGTTTTAGGCACAGAGAATGTGGAGTTACAAAACGTGGTTGGCGCCATAAAATATTCCCCCATTTAGATGGGCAAACAGATAGAACATAAAGAATAAGTAGAGTATCTCACACACGTTATAGTAAAGACATGCAAACAGTACCTGAGGGTCGAAGGAAATACCCCTAGTTTCTTTGAGAGACGAGAGGTGGCCTTGGCACTGGGTCCTAAGCAATGACTGTTTATCACATATTCACTCATTTGCTTAACAAATAATTATCGAGCACTTACTATAAGCTAGGCACTGTTCTAGATGTAAGATGTCACGGTTTTGTGGAGCTTACATTCTAGAAAGACAATCCAAATATGAAATCCAACTGGGAACCAAACAAGCAAATTTCTACCCACAGGAAATTTGCATTTTGTAGAGAACAGTTCAGAGAGCGGTAACTCGCACTTCATTCCAAGAAAGAAGAACGACTTCGGCCAAAAGAAGCATGAATCCAGCCCTTGGAGAAAGAAGCCTTAGGTTTGGGGGATACTGAATATGACAAGAGGGCTCATTTATAGACCTGAATTAGGATATGAAAGTTGCCTGGACATTACTTGCTTGGAGTTGACAGAAGAGAAATACACTCACATTGAGACTCACAGAATCAGGTCCCCAGACATTCTGATTTTTCAGTGTCTATCAGGCAAAGGGAGTCACTGACCCAGGAATCCAGGAGCTGTGGTTTGGGCTCACTGGCAGTGTTTCTGTACCTTCCGTCTGACTGTTCTGGGATGGCCTAGTGCCATGAAGATAAAAACTTAATTTGCTGGCCTCCTCCTTGCTTAAAGAATATTCAGGTCAAATTCTGTAGCAACCCGCTCTGGCTTGGAGGTCATCCTTGATGCTCATTTTATCAGGTTGTCTAAAATAACCAGGCCACGAGGTGGTTATTGTTATGGTGCTCGTTGGAATGGGATTTGACCTATATAAGGAAAAGAACTAGGACAGGAATAGCTCTTCAGCCTATCACAGACTTGGAGAAATCCAGTATAAGCAATTGCAGAATCACGGAGCTGGAAGGGACTCAAGGTGACTTAAGGTGATCCTGGCAGCTACCTCTGGGCACATATGTGCCTGTCTACAAATTTAATATAAACTCCAGAACTCCTCATTTAACAATATGTAAAAGTTTACCCATCCCAAATACAGTTTCCTTCAGGGTAGTGGTGCTGCCTAGCCTTGAGCAAAACATCTTTGAATCCTCTATCTTACGGGAGACCTCAGAACCTATAGCAATTGTTTTGCATATATTTAGGAGGGGGACATCATTGTCTTCGCAGGCTGCTTTGCATTTTCAAAAAATCAAATGCCATATCTAATTGGTCCTGCTGAATGATACCGTTTTTGATTAAAAATGAATTTAAATGCAGCTATGAAATGATGAGCTGACATTTTTTGCTCAGCTCTTAACTGGTTCAAAAAGACTTATCAGCAATTGCGAAAGTAGTTAAGTCCCTATTCTCGCAGATGGCTGATGTGAGGCCACGTGAGTTCTGGTCAGCTGGACTGTGCCTCACTCTCCTTAGTGAACTGCTTGATCTCAAGGAGCATGTGTGTGTCAAAGTACCAGCCCACTGCAGAGGCAGGTGCATATCAGAGGCTATGTGTTGAATGAATTATAAACCAGTAATGTCCTCACTTTATGTTCATATCATGAATTCTTTGTCCATTTTTATTTATTTATTTATTTTTTTTGTCACATGTGAATCCCAAGATCACCTTTCACCTTATGGCTCATTTGTCAGCAAATGACAAGGAAGTAGTCTGTGGCAAAAAGAACACTGTTCTGGAAAGAGAGTTCAGGTTCTAGGGTAGACTCGGTTTTGAGTAGGGTGGGCAGCTTTGGAAAGGGGCGTAAGCCTGTGTGTTTTTCTTAATAAAGAGATGGAACTAGGTGATGGAAGGGGTCCCCCTGAGGAATAAAATATCAAGAAGCTACTTTGTACCTATCTCTGAGCTTATCGTGGGAGATGTTTTCAAGGTCTTGGTGTTGATCAGGATTCTTGTGTGTGCAAGTGTTCTTGACTTAGTTGAGGTATAAAAACCACATTCCAGAGGGGCAAGGGTACACCAGACTCTTGAAATTACGAGAATCAGGGACTCAAGCATTTCCACGACATGCTTCCTCCAGCTTTGTCCTCAGCTTCTCTCTCTGGGTCAATTTTATTCTCTCCGATCTGCTTTCTCCAAGAGGATGAAGAAATCTGTAAGACCTCCAAGATGTTCCCTGGGCCAGGAAACCAAGACACCATGACTTGTGGCTGTTCTTGGTACCATGAGGATGGCTGGAGAGAGGGGTGGCTCACCCAGAGAAGGGGTTGCTCCATTGCCAACAAAACAGCTCTGCTAAAGCCTGCTGTTGTCCCCTCCTCTTGCTCCACACGCATTGGCTGGTGACTATCTACTCTTCCTGAAGGCCCTGATCAACCTCTCTGTTTCTGAGGGCTACTTGCCTGAACAGCACAATTCCTTCCTGTCTGTGCTTCCAGAACACCTGGAACCCATCTGTACCGAGAAATAGAGCTTTTTGTGTTGCTCAGCATGATCTGTTTACAGGCTTTCCACCCCAGGAGATTGGAAACTACTCAGAGGCACTAACTGCCTTAGTTGGTTTTGTGGTATGTTATCTACTGATTAGATTCATTATTTATTAATTATTGATAGCCTCCTGAATACTAGGTTCTGGGGACTCAGAGAGAACTAGCCCAAGATCCCTGTTCTCAAGATGGTCAAGGTCAAGTGGGAAACAAAGACACTGGCAGTGCAATGTGTGGGATGAGACCATCATGGACATCAGTGGTGGTGCTGCGGGAGCCCAAAGCACACAGGACAGTCTCTTCCCTAACAAGGACAGGAGATAAGAAGATCAGAGAAAGTTTCTAAATGGTAGAAAAGGGTCACCCCTGGTCTGTACTGTATTGAATAGGACGATTGAGGCTGGTTTGTGTAGGGTGTGCAGGTAGGAGGCATGTTCTTTGAATAGCATATGAGAAGCTCAGAGGATTTCTGAAAGCAGAACATAATCTAGGGCTGATGCCTGAATGGCATAGATAAGATAGGGATACGTGAGGGGTGCCTGAGTGGCTCAGTTGGGTAAGCATCTGACTCTTGATTTTGGCTCAGGTCATGATCTCACAGTCATGGAATCAAGCCCTCCACGCTCAGCACAGAGCCTGCTCAGGACTCTCTGTTTCCCTCTCTCTGCCCCTCCCCAGCTCACTCTCTTTCCTTCTCTCTGTCACTGTCTCTCTCAAAAAATAAACATTAGGAAAAAAGGCAAGGATGTGTGAAACAATTGGAAAGTAAGTTTCCAATGAAGTACAAATTTTCTAGTACCATACACTGGGAGTATACAAAGATTGTGGACTTACAAAGGAAACCCTTAAAACATGTGGGGATTGATTCACTTCATGGGAAGATAGTGCTAAATCTGAAATCAGAGTCTGAGTTTCAATCTCACTCTGACAGGTATTAGCTCAGTGATAATTTCTCAAACTCTGATTTCTCGATCATAAAACAAATGTGCTTGTAGTTATCCTGAGGATAACATAAGACACGTAAATGAAAGTGTAAACAGTAAAGCACTATACAAATTGAAGTTATTCTCTAAAGCTGACTCTCTTAAAACAGAGAGCTCTTAATCAACAAGAGTATTTGGAAGATATGAGAAGACATAAATACAGTTGTATGAGAAGATACTATATTCATGTTAAAAGGTGTATTAATTTTACTTACTGGCTAAAGATTTTGGTTAATGCTATTGCATAATGCAAAAGCTCATCATATATTAATGAGTTGACTATGGCTTTTTATATGTTGCTGACTCTGAGGATAGAGCAGGGAAACACTGCTTTGGGGTGGACAGTTGGACTCTGCTGGACACGTGATGTGTTAGGAATTAAGTCACTTGGATGTAGTGATTATCAGGAGTTCTGTCTACTAAGTGAACTTAATTTTTGTAGACGGAAGGATTGCCTAAGGATTTCCTTCTAGCTATAGAACCCTAAGAGGTAAAACTTCCCCTTCAGTTCCACCATTTCCTCCTCTTTAAATGGTCATAAATAGGGGTGCCTCAGTGGGCTCAGTCAATTAAGCGACCGACTCTTGATTTCAGCTCAGGCCATGACCTCACAGTTCGTGAGATTGAGCTCTGCCTTGAGCTCTGCACTGACAGCATGGAGCCTACTTGGGATCCCCTCTCTCTATTGTTGCCCTTCCCTGGTGCTCTCTCTTTCTCTCTCTCATGCACAAAATAAATAATAAGATAAAACAATTTAAAAATAATGGCCATAAATAATGATGGCATTTTAAAAGGGTTGCACTCGGGGCACCTGGGTGGCCCAGCAGGTTGAGTGTCTGCTCTTGATTTCAGTTGATGTCATGATCCCAGGGTCATGGCATCCTCCACACTGAATGTGGAGCCTGCTTAATATTCTTTTCTTCTCCCTCTGCCCCTCTCCCCCACTTGCATGAACTCTGTCTGAAAAAATTAAAAACAAATAAAAATAAGTAAAAATAAAGAGCTGCATGCAAAGGACCTAAAAAAGTGTGATCCCATTATATTCTGTGTGAATCCATCTTATCTCTGGTATGGTGTGGGGAAGGCAGGGAAACGTATCTAACGGACACAGAATGACCTGCTCAAGGCCTCTGAACTCTTTGAATGTATCTCAAAGATTGATGAAATACTAAAATTTAGTTGACACGGTATGTTCAGGAAAACTGGTATATCATCTTTACTCTGTGTGCTCCTTCAGTTTTCCAGAGCTTTTGGCTATTATGTGGAAAGAAACTCCTGCCTTGTCTCCCACATTTACCACCAATGCTAACTCTAAGCTGATCATTACAGGAGAGAATGATTCTAATGCTTTATTATGTTACTGGAGGGGGGCCCGAGAAGCATGGACTAAGGAATCAGACATCTGTTACTTATTCTCATTCAGGGATAAGCCCAGAGAACCTGGAAGTGGAGGCTCATCACTACCAGGTATGGGGTCAAAGACATGGCCAGTTTGTAGTCCTCTCTCTCCACCCATGGTTCAATGCCCCTGGACCTAACTCTTGTGATGGCTGCCTTTCTAAAACTTATTTGAGGGAGGAGAACATGGCTCCTTTCTTGGAACATCAGGTTTGTGAGATACTAACACAAGTTCCATAGAATAACAGAGTAGCCTGAGGTCAAACAAACAAGTTGAGAAATTCTGAATATGTCCCTGCTGGAGATACAAAATGCACATTAACATTTCTAAGGCTGCAAAATTTGAACTCCACTTTCCAAGAGTGGTTTGACTATCAGATTGTTTTATTGAATAATGCCCATTGGCATCTTGACTACCTCTTGTGCCTCCACAATACAGTTCCGGTAATGAATGTTGTTCTTAGAGAAGCTTCAGTAGTTACTTCTATTAAAGGCTGAAGTCTATGCTTTAGATTGAAGAAAAATTGAACACAACTTAGATATACCATGTAAATAGAGAATACATGTGTACCACCCCAAAGGTTCTTTTAAATATCCCATTCTTTTTTAAATTAGGGGTTTGCAAGAAGGAAGTTGAAATAAGCAATCAAACTTCTAGTCCATTCATTCATCCAAGAAACTCCATTTCAAAAATTAATTCAGAAAAAATTCAGTTTTTCTTTTTTTCCATTAGCTGGATAGATCTCATGGAAAATCCCTTGAAAATGTTGAAGTTGACACTTCTTCTCCCTCCCCTCTGTCCTTTTTCTTTTCTTTATAAAAAATGAGTCTGTGTGTGATTTTATATCTATTATAGTTTGTATTTGATAGGACCTGATGGAAACCTACACACCAAGAGACAGAGTAATAGCCAGTAGTTTTAGCCATAATCACAGAAAATTCCTTTCCTCTTCTCCAGCCTTTCCATTGCTCTATGACTGTGAGCCGTATCTTTAATAGACTGTTTCTAAAAAGTGCTAAGATTGTGTTTTCTTTCCCTCGGGTTTCCAAAGCATCCCACAAAAGAGTGAGAAAGATACTAGACAGTGGGATCAAGGCCATGCAACATATATTTTATTTTATTCCTCCTCTCAGAAGCGTTTTTTTTAATGTTTTATTTATTTTTGATACAGAGAGACAGAACATGAGAGGGGGAGGGGCAGAGAGAGAAGGAGACACAGAACCGAAAGCAAGCTCCAGGCTCCGAGCTAGCTGTCTGCACAGAGCCTGACGCGGGGCTCGAACCCACAAACGTGAGATCTGACCTGAGCCGAAGCCGGAGGCTTAACCGACTGAGCCACCCAGGCACCCCCTCTCAGAAGTGTTTTTACATCAACTTTCTTATCACTATTTTCCCCTGCATCTCTTCAGGATTTATTCCATTCACAGGATATCATTTTACCTATGATGACACAGTGGTTTGCAACTGACCTCATTCCATTCATGTGCCAACAAGAATTTAAAGTTTATTGGGCTTAGGGACAGTATATTTAAATCTTTTATTTTGTCTTCAAATCTCACATGCAGTGCTCTGTACCGAGTTAACATTTATTTATTCGAGTTAACTTAAGAATACCTTACATGGGGTGAATGTGCGTGAGACTATCTACTCATCTTTTGGGTTTAATATCATATGTCTAGAATGTGAATGTTGGAGTCCAGCTGACCTGAGTTCAAATCTCAGACCAAAGAAGCATGAATAATCTGCATGTTCTTGATCAGGTTATTTATCTTCTCTGAGATTCCATTTTCTTATACATAATAGAGATATTATTTAAAAATTTTTTTAAGTTTATTTATTTTAAGGGGGAGAGAGAGTGGGGAGGAGACAGAGAGAGAGGGAGATTGAATCCTAAGCAGGCTCTGCACTGGCAGTGTGGAGACCAACCTAGGGCTTGAATTCACAGGCCACGAGATCACGACCTGAACCAAAATCCAGAGTCTGACACTCAACTGACTGAGCCGCCCAGGCACCCGGATATTATACTTTTTCAAAGATCAGATAAGGATAATAGTCAACAGTGTAAGGTCTGGTGTCCTACAGCTCTGGCTTTGAATATGAGCTCTGTGTCTGACTTGCTCTGTCATCTTAAGCAAGTTAGTTAACGTCTTTGAGACTCATTTCCCTCATCTGTGAATAGACATAACAATATTTATCTCACGGAGTAGTTTGAATTAAATGGATTCAATGAAATAATGCATATAAAATCTAGAATGATAACTCGTACCTAGTAAGAATTTAATTAATGCCAGGGAGCCTGGGTGGCTCAATTGGTTAAGTGTCTGAGTTCGGCTCAGGTCATGGTCTCACAGTTTGTGGGTTTGAGCCCCGCATCAGGCTCTGTGCTGACAGCTCAGAGCCTGGAGCCTGTTTCAGATTCTGTATTGCCCTCTCTCTCTACCCCTCCCTCGCTAGTGCTCTGTCTCTCTCTGTCTCAAAAATAAACATTAAAAAAAATTTCTTAAATAAAAAAAGAATTTAATTAATGCCAACTATTACTTTACAACTTTACAACTATTACTTTACAAAAGTGCCAGGGGGTTGCATTGGCAGACACACTCTATAGACCTGTTACAGGCTCAAGGAACTTAACATGTAACTTTCATGTATGAATGACATTCCGACTCTTTTAGCTATCTTTTTTTTAAACTTTTTTATGTTTTTTTTAAATTTTTGAGAGACAGAGAGAGACAGTGTGAGCAAGGGAGGGTCAGAGAGAGGGAGAGACACAGAATCTGAAGCAGGCTCCAGGCTCTGAGCTGTCAGCACAGAGCTTGATGCGGGACTCAAACCCTTTAACCGTGAGATCATGACCTGAGCCGAAGCCAGACGCTTAACAGATTGAGTCACCCAGGTGCCCCCTCTTTTGGCTATCTTAAGTGGCACCAAATTCTTCTGGAGAATAAAAAAGGCTTTCTTGGAAAGATCATGAACATCTGGATTAAAAAAAGAGCTTACATTCTCAAAGTGTAGTGGGTTAGGGATATTTTTTATTGGACACAGCCATCTTGTGATTTGATTTCCTCAGGATATGAATCAGAGAAAAAAAAATGAATTTTTTGTTCCAAAAAAGAAGGGGAGGACAGGCAGAGGATTTTTCACTGGTAAGGCAATTTACACACTTGTCCTTTTCATAGTGAGTCATGGTCTATGATACATTTCATAGCAATGTCTATGAGTTTCCAAATCTGGAACAAGACATATCAGCCAAATAAGGGATAAAGAGGAAAACAGACTTTTAATCCACCTAGTTACCATTCACAGAATTCTAGAAGTGGAACTTCAAAAAAATGACTATGCTAGCACCCCATGTTTAGTTCTTTCTTTGAACCCATTGACAGAGAATTAGCTAATCGCTTTCAAAATGTCTGGGGCAGAGCAGCAGAGGGATTCAGTCACTGGCTCTACTGTTTTTTTTTAAAAAGTTCTTCCTTCCTAATCCTTTCCCCAAACCGTGTTTTCTCCTGCTATACCTTGGGGGGGTGAGCTAACTGTTCTTTTCTTGCTTCCATGTTGGCTGACCCAAGTTCATCTTAATGACATAGTAAACTTTTTAAAAAGTTATTAAAGCTTACCCCTTAGTCGTTGCAGTTTTCTAATCAAGCAAACTCATTTAAAAAGCTCCCTTAAGTCCAGTTTTTCCATACATCAAGTCATTCGAGGTTACTGTTCTGAGGGCATTCCCCAGATATTCTAATAATAGAATAAAAAACACCAACACCTTGTTACATTCACTTGGGCATCCCCAGGACATAATGCCACCCAAAATTCATTATAGATCCTTACGTAAAGTGTCACCTGAATGGATAAATATGGCCACATGTTTATATAGCTTCTTACACTTTATAAAAATCATTAGCTTTCTCAAAGAATCCTGTCTGAGGCCCTCTTATTTCTTCCACTTCCGACCCATCCCCAAATCTGGTTTTTTTTTTTTTTTTTCCATCCTTAAACCTTACCTGTAGTTGCAAACACAGTAAGTGGTTAAAGTGGAAGTCTGATTTTAGGTCTCCAAATCATGTAAGTGTACTGACTTAACCTGAACATTTATTTATCAAAGCACAGGTGCTAATGTTTTGCAAGTATCGATGTTCCCCCATATGCCCCCCTCCACTAAACTTAACCTTATACTCAGATAATGTAGAGAATAATAGAAAGAGTGCCTACCAGCTCTAATATGTCTTTGTCTGGAATATCTGAACATTATGTTATATTTTTAATTGTAAAGTAGGATTGGCTCAAAGATAGCTTTCAGTCTTCTCTGACTGTGAGCTCCAGTTTCCACAGGCTTTCTGCAAGCTTACCATTTTTTTCATGTGGTATTGCCATATTTTGTTCTGGGTATGAAATATTAACAAGACATGGCCAGGCATGTTTAAACTCTTCATCACAAAGATGTCTCATGCTGCCTAGATTGAGTATTGTGTAGTCAGTGCAAGGTCATGATGAAATCCTTGCTGCTTCTACAGATTTTTTTGTGCTGAAGTCAACATCTTTACCATTTATTTCATTTGCTTTTCTAGAACTTACCAATGCAGGTATTATACAATCAGGGAGACAGGGTCATTTGCATCAAGCTCTTCAAGGGCAGGGTCTGTGTCAGAAATTCTTATATCCCCATCTCCTAATCCGCGTCCTGGCACAGAGAGGTACTTCATAAATAGTTCTCATATTGAATTGACAGTTGTAAGAAAATCCAAGATATCTGAGACTCAGTCTAGGATTTGTCCATACAGTGTGGCCTTAGATAGGTCACTGAACTTGTTACATCCTCTGTAAAATGAGATTTCTGTCTACTTTTGAAAGACCAATGGGAATGTGAGAGTTCCAGGAAATTGGGCCTTACACAATATTTCTGTTGAACGTCATAGACCAGGTGGAGTTTTATCCTTTAAATAAATAAGTTACAAACCGATGGCCCTTGTGTGACTAATCAGAGCAAAGGGAATCTTGATGATTTATTTGTGGATCCACATTTTTAATGGGTATGTCATTTTTGGACACATTCCTACAACCCTCTATAGCTGGTCCCCCTTCCCCCCCATTCACATTCCATTTGGATTATCCTTAATGTTGAAATGGAATTGTCAGCTTGAAGATAGGTTGAGAAGCAGTTTGGTGTAACTTGGGTTCATAAATCCTAACAAGAAAAGCCAAGAATCTAGTGGCTCAGAGCATTGTGAAATCTGTTAAATCAGGCTTCTGGAATATGTGAGTGGCCTACTACTTTCTCATTAATCTGAGGCAGAAAGCCCAGAAGGAGTATTCCATAAAGGTTAGTGTGAGAGAAAAGTTGACTGACTCATTCTTGGGTGCTGGATGACCTGGGAATTTACTGCATTTATCAATGAAGGAGATCTGCACCCTAATGCTGTCTTCCTAGGAAAGCCATTGTAAACTTGTAAATGAACAATTCTGATGAGTTCTCTCATTTTGTTTCTTTGGTGGCTCTCAAGCTTGAGTAGGCATGATGATCACCTGGAGGACTTTTTAAACCACAAATGCCTGGATACTCCCCTCAAAGTTTCTGATGAAGTAGATCTGGGGTGGGGTGGGTTTCCAAAATTTGCAATTCTAACAAGTTCCCAGATGAGGCTAATACTGAAGGTTGGGGGACCACATGCTCTCACTGTGCTAATGTAAGATTACCAAGACTGGTAAATATAAATATTCCATGGACGACTGCTCTTTTCTGAGACTACTTTAATGAAATGGGACTTGGATAGTCATCAATGACACAAACCACAGGCAGACGTTGATGGGTCAGAGTATCTGTATAGAACTCCAATAAATACTAGAAAAAGCCAGAATTGTGTGTGGTTTTTTTAGTTCTGTTTTTAATCCATTTTGAGACAGAGAAAGAGAAAGCACCAGCAAGAGAGGGGCCAAAAGAGAGAGGGAGGGAGAGAGACAGAGAGAGAGAGAGAGAGAGAGAGAGAGAGAGAGAGAGAGAGAGAGAGAGAGTCCCAAGCAGGCTCCATGCTGTCAGCACAGAGCCTAATGCTGAGCTCGATCTCACAAACTGTGAGATCATGACCTGAGCCAAAATCAAGAGTCGGATGCTTAACTGATTGAGCCACCTAGGCATCCCTGTTTTTGTTTTTGCTTTTTTAAGTTAAAATTTCAGCTCGTTTATGACTGTGGTAGAACATACTATTGTGGTCTTTCCCAAACTTCTTGAGTCATCTGAAAATATATTACCTGAATCTTTACAAGCAAATGAGGGAAGATATGTCTCTATTTTCTCCCATATTGTTATTTTTGGTTCCATACTCTCTTTCTCAACAAATGGAGCTTGTATCCCAGTGTCCTCTCCTCTTGCTTTATGATCTAATTAGATTCTAGACAATAATCCTCTATTATGCTATTTTAAGTTGAGTACTTATTTCAGATTGGCACGATGTTATCAATTCAGGTTCTTTTCCTGGAAGCCTGTTTCATTCAATGTAATTCAATGCAAGTTAACACCCATTGACTGACTATATGCCAACACTATTTAAACGCCTAAGAGGGGCGCTTGGGTGGCTCAGTGGGTAAAGCAACCAACTTTGGCTCAGGTCACAATCTCACAGTCTGTGAGTTTGAGCCCCACATTGGGCTCTGTGCTGACAGCTCAGAGCCTGAAGCCTGCTACAGATTCTGTGTCTCCCTCTTTCATTGCCCCCTCCACCACCCCAGACTTGCTCTCTCTCTTTCAAAATTAAATAAACATTAAAAATATTAAAAAATTAAAAAAATAAATGCCTAGCAAAAGGCAAGACCTGCACAACTTCTTGCCCTTGTAGAGCCTATGTTGTAGTAGAGACAGACAGATGGTAAACACAATACATCAATCAATCAATCAGTCTTCCTGATAGTGGATGCTATGGAAAAGAGGAAATGAAAGCAGGGTAATGAGGTTTAAAACTTCACTAGCTATCAGGGGGAGAGTTGTATGTACACTTGCAATTTTAAACAAGGGTACCATTTGTGCCAAAACCTGGAGCAGATAAGACTAGAGGCATGTATATACTTGGGGAAGAGCGTCAGAAGCAGAAAGAACAAGGCCAAAAGGCCAGAGCATGCCTAACATGCGGAACAGCAAAAAGGCCAATGGGGCTGAAGCAAAACATGTGAAAGGAAAGTAGCAGTAGATCTGAGAGGTAACAGGCAAGTCAAGACCACACATCCAAGGCTTTGTAGGTCACTGCAAAAGATGTGCTTTAATCTGAGTGAAATGGGAGTCACTCACTGCAAGGCCTTGATTTCAAAGAAGGATCTGTCTAAATGTTGGATTTAGGATAGACTGAGTCAGGCAAGGCTAGATGCTAGGAGACTAGTTATGAGACAGTGCCAGGAACCCACGCAGAGATGATGTGGCTTTGGGCCATGGGTTGGTCAGTAAAAGTGGTGAGTAGTTCAATTCTGCATTTATATTTGAAAAAGTAAAGTGGTGTGGAATATTAGAGAAAAAGGAATCAAGGTTCCTGAGAAACAAATCAGGAGACTATAGATGCCGGCAAGGATGTGAAGAAACAGGCACCCTCCTACACTGTTGGTGGGATTGTAAACTGGTGCTGCTGCTCTGGAGAACAGGGTGGAGGTTCCTCAAAAAATTAACAATAGAATTCCCTTGTGACCCAGCAATAGCACTGCTAGAAATTTACCCAAGGGATACAGAAGTGCTGATACATGGGGGCACATGTACCCAATGTTCATAGTGGCACTTTCAACAATAGCCAAATCATGAAAAGAGCCTAAATATCCATCAAGTGATGAATGGACCAAGAAAATGTGGTTTATCTATACAATGGAATACTACATGGTATTGAGAAAGAATGAAATCTGGCCATTCATGGCAACATAGATGGAACTGGAGGGTATTATGCTAAGTGAAATAAGTCAGGCAGAGAAAGACAGATACCATAAGTTTTCACTCGTATGTGGATCTTAAGAAACTGAACAGAAGAGCATGGGAGAGGGAAGGGAGGAAAAAGTTACAGAGAGGGAGGGAAGCATACCACAAGAGACTCTTAAAGACTGAGAACAAACTGAGGGCTGATGGGGGGTAGGGGAGAGGGGAAAGTGGGTGATGGGCATTGAGGAAGGCACTTGTTGGGAGGAGCACTGGGTGTTGTATGGAAACCAATTTGACAATACATTATATATGTGTGTGTGTGTATATATATAAAAATGAAATTGCTATCAAACCTTGTAAAAGGTTACAAGAAGAGCAAGCCTGTCGGGAATATTGGGATTTGGGTTTTGGACATAGTTTGCCATGACTATGAGAAACCTGTTTGGAAGTGTCACAGTCATTGTGGATCATGTCTATGTGGGGCTTATGAGAATATAGTGAGTTTGTCTGGACTGCAGTTGGAGTTGTCAACATGTTGGTGTTAAAAGCTTGAGGCGCAAAAAGATTAACAGTGATTGAGTGGAGATAAATTAGTAAAGGCAAGGACTCTACCCTGGGAACCTCCAACATTAAGAGAGAAAAAAGGAGCCACAAGAGAGATGGAAAAGGAGTGGCCATCAAAGTAGGAGGGAAAATAGGGGGAGTAATGTCCTAAAAACCAAGAGAAGGGAGTGTATTAAGTAGAACAAAGTGAAAATAGTGTCAAATGCTGATGATTGGTCACTAAGGTGAAGACTGGAAAATTACCATTGAGTGTCACAACTAGAGATCATCAGTTACCTTAGCGAGAACACATCTGGTGCCGTGGTAATGGTTAAAGCCTGGTTTGAGTAGCTTAAGAGAGAATCGGAGAAGGAGGATTGGAAATAGTGAGGGAAGCCAACTCTTGATGTTCTGCAAAAGGAAGCAGAGAAAGGGAGTCGAAACAGGTGGGAAAAGTGAGGTCAAGCTAAGGGTTTGGTGGTAGTGGTGATGTATGCATTTGGAGTTGGGAGAAATAACAATATGGTTGTGCACTGACAGAAATGATCCAACAGAGGACAGTTTAATGTTTCAGGACAGATAGAAAGAATTCCTTAAACAATGTTGTTGGCTCATCAAATGGTGATAACATCTAGTATCCAAGCGAAAGATTTGGCTTCAGAGAAATCAGATCTTTTCATCCATGGGAACAGGCCTGTTTAGGGTACTAATGCTGGTGGGGGAGGAAGAGGAAGTGTTGAGACCCTGTGCAAAATCTCTTTTGATTGCTTCAGTTCTCTCCAAGGAGTAAGAACCAACATTATCTCATAAAATATCAAAAATTATTCAAAAGAAAGTAAGACTCAAATATGTGCCTCTACAAATATTTATTCAAAAAATAAAGCAAAGCCAAACACAATATAAAAAGTATGCAATAAATGTTTCATTTTTAGGAGTTTTCCTAAATGAACTGAATTGAGTGAGGTTTTAAAATAGAGATGTAATGGCTTTTCAACTGGGGCCCCTTCTTTTCCTGGTAAATGTCTCAGTATTAATCAGGCGTTCTTCATTGCTCTATTAACCTTCAAATTTATTCAAAATCAGGAGCATTTGTATAGAAAATTTTCATTTGCAAGTTCAGTGTGGATGAATGGCTATAATATTTTTTAGATGGTAAGTGTGGTGGAATAATTTCCTTGGGAATTCTTCCACAGTTTTTTCTTTTTAAGTAGTTGTTTTTATAAGTTTATTGATTTATTTTGAAAGGGAGAGAGAGAGAGAGAAAGAAACAGAGAGACAGGGAGACAGAGAGACAGAGAGCACATGAGCAGGGGAGGGGCAGAGAGAGAGAGGGAGACACAGAATCTGAAACAGGCTCCAGGCTCTGAGCTGTCAGCACAGAGTCTGATACGGGGCTCGAACCCATGGATCGTGAGATCATGACCTGAGCCAAAGTCAGACGCTTAACCTATTGAGCCATTCAGGCGCCCCCTTGTTCTTCATTTCAACAAAATGGCTGATCTTTACCATGTTGTCAGTGTTGTCATTTGGCACTTTGAAGATATTGGCTACAGTTCTTTTTTATTTTTAATTTTTTATGTTTCTTTATTAGTGAGACAGAGAGAAACAGAGCATGAGTGGGGGAGGGGCAGAGAGAGAGAGAGGGAGACACAGAATCCAAAGCAGGCTCCAGGCTCTGAGCTGTCAGCACAGAGCCTGATGCGGGGCTCGAACCCACAAACTGTGAGATCATGACCAGAGCCAAAGTCAGACGCCCAACTAACTGAGCCACCCAGGTGCCCTGACAGTACTTCAACAGATATTAATGGAGTTTTGACCATTCTTATTTAAGATAAGATCACAAACATAATCAGAGATAGGAAGCACATATATGATTGTAAACAAAAGAGACAGTAGGTCCTTTAAATTTTTTCCTCTCTAGGTTAAAAAAAATTCACTGTCTGGAGGATTGAAATTGTATCTTCGTGCTTTGCTTGACTGAAATGTACAAAACTCAGTTCAGAAGGCATTGCATAAATGTTTTGCAATGATAATAAAGCATGTTTAAAAAATACTTATTGGGGTGAACCAAGTATGTTTGAAGCAGAAGAAGAATGACCGTAGTATTGAACTCATAGGATTGTAGGGGAAGTAAAATGAGATTTTCCATGTAATGTGCTTATTATAGCACATGGCTCTTGGGAAGTCCAATAAATTATATCTTAGGTATAAGGCGATGTGGTTCCTTAAGAAAGGTACAATAAATTTGTCAAAATTAGGGGACTGTTCTTAGCTGTGCATTTTTTGGCAGGGGGAGAGGGTGGCAAAATGTCACGTTACTTTATTGGGGATCAGCATTTAACAGCAGAATCACATAAGGGCCAAGTCACAAGAAACAATCACTCAGCATTACGTTCAAGGCACGATAGTCACCATGTGATCTATACATTTTATTGAGTCTTTATGATAGACCTGAACAGTAGTAAGTCGTATGAACTTAATTGTGCAGATGAGGGAATAGAATTGGGGAGACCTGATGAGGTGCTATAATGGGCGGGCTCTCTGCAAATCCCTAAGTAAATTAAAACACTCACTCCATCTAATAAGCTGCCCACGAGTCTAATAAGCTGCAGTATCCTCATCAAGATCACGATGTGATCGGACTCCGAAGTCCCTAGTCTTCTTTCTACTATTTTTACTATTGAATTGCTCATCTAAATCCAACTCAAATTCAAGTGCATGTTGCTGGCATGGTCAGAATCAAGAAGTCCGCATACTTGGCTATCCATCACGGGATCCTCTTTATGCTTCTGCACCCCTATGTAGAAATGGCTTACACTTTGGTATTAACAGAGATTGGAGACAATAGGAAAAGCTCACCTTCTGTTTCATAAGAAAAAAAAGTCTTCCCATTCCTAAAAGCTATAATACCATTTCTTTAGAACCTGGCTGTGTTTCAAACTTGGCATTGCTTTGGTTGATAATTAATTAATTAATTAATTAAGAAAAGAACATTTCCTTCTCTCTTCCTTTGGGAATGTCAAAATGAAAAAACAAAAAAGCAACAACAAAAAACAAAATCCAACCTAATTTTTAAGATTTTTCTATTCAGGAGCCATTTGTGGCTCAGACAGTTAAGCATCTGACTGTTGATTTTGACTCAGGTCATGATCTCGAGGGTCTTGAGTTCGAGCCCCACATCGGGCTCTGCGCTGGCAGTGTGGAGTCTGCTTGGGATTCTTCTCTCTCCCTCTCTCTCTCTGCCCTTCCCCTGCTCTTTCTCTCTCTCTCTCTCAAGATAAAGGTTAAAAAAATAAAGACTTCAGCAGAGGAAAACCAAAGGTGGTAGCTTAGTTTTAACAACTTTTTGGAGAATTCTAAAGATGTAACAATGCCTTTGTTCATGGTAATCAGTTGTTTCAACATGAAGAAGCACCTTTTATGAATGAGAACAGCTTCCAAATATAATATTTAGTTCAGGAATATTATATAAATTCAATAAATTCATTATATGATGGATACATACAACATGATATTTTACACCTGAGTTTATTGCAGAATAAAACAGAAATCAATATTAGCATTTTGGAGAAAAAAAAAAGTTACTCTGGAAATGTCAGCTCTCCAGTTCTTAATCCTTGAAGAATGTGTTTTTCCAAGGATGTGACACTGTAAACTCTCGGCTCCATCTGTATAGATGGTCACCTAAAATAGTTGAAAACCGATGCCATAACATCAAAATGTTTTGTTTTGTTTTGTTTTTTTGCTGTCTATAACTTAGGTGGGGCAGTATTCATTCTGGGAAGGGACAGGAGAATGGCCTGGTTTTCCATCATGAGTTTTGTAGGAGAATAACTACATGCAACCAGATGAAGGATTCATGCTTTCAACGGGAGGAAAAGAAAGGTTTCGCCATGTCTACAAAGACCAGCTTAGAACAGGAGAGCACAGGGCTAAATGGCTAACAGGGCTGAGAAAGATAGAAATTACCAAGAGGAACTGTGACTTTCTTTTTCTCCAAAGAATTAAACAAGTCTGCTTAGCCTGCTTCTCTGATAACCTAGGGCTCTTCCATCGGGAGACAGGCCTCTGTGCTGATGATGCTGTGGGAGCACAGGGTCCCCCGAAGTCTTCCCTCCTCCCCAGCTCCATCTCAGGACTTGAGCATGCAGGGTACGCCTTTATACGTTGTGCTGCAAGTGAATCTTGTTGGCAGTTTCTCATGTCCAAGGGCCAGCTTCTTTGCTCCTTTTGGCTGATTGCAGAAGGCCTGAAATCCCGAGAAAGAGAGAGAGAGAGAGAGAGAGCACAGAAGAGAAAGAGGAAGAGGGCAGAGACCCAGCCCTGCTTCATTCATCTCAGCACTCTGTGACTCATCCCTGAGTCCTCCACCCCTGAGCAACTTCCACCAAATCGCAGCCCCCCAGATTCATTGTCAACCCTTCTGGTAGTTGCGCAGCCTTGTTGTGAGATTTCAGGGACTGCTCATTTTATTAGAGTTCTTTCAACAAACTCATTTAACCGTTGCTGCCCCTTGGCAAGTGTGGTATCACCCTCTATGGCTCCGAGGCATTCCATGAACACCTCTTCCTGTGTTACTGTCCTTATTTCATTTTCCTCTTTTCTTTTTTTTTTTTTTCCCTAAGTCGTCCTTTAGTTTTAGAACAAGTCCTCCTCTTTTTCCCCTTGCCTTGGAAAAGATTGAAAAGAGTCCGTAAACTTGGCTTCCTTACTTCTGCTCATGTGAGTATAGTTTATATTTCTAACTATTGTGCAAGCATCACTAAAGCCACGTATTTCCCCAGGTTTCTGTGGAAGAACTGGCTCTTTCGATCTTTGCGATGCTGGTACTCTTTTAGAATTAACCACGGAAAAACTTGATGACATTTCCGCGGTTCTTGTAAAATTCATCTTTGGGGTAATTTTACGCTGTGTGTTCTACCCCTTGAATGTTTTAAAGAGCTGGATTTCTGTCTCTTTATGGAGCCTTCTAGCAGCTGTGTCTCATTTGCTTTGCAAAGGCATTGGCAGAAATTGCTATTTTGGAAGCTTCTTAACGTATGGGATCATTGTAGACAGCACTTTACAGTTTGCATAGTGCTTTCTCATTATTTTACCCAGTTCATTTCTCAGAGAAGCCCAGGACAGTTTGTTTACATTTTTCAGAGAAGAGAAATAGAGGTACTGAAGGAGTAACAGCAGCTTCGAAGGACAATTTTCTCACTCTGGAATTAATCATCAGATTTAAATCTCTTCTTTTAGATCCCGCAACACCTATGATCAGAAAGCCTCATATGGACACATTGGTTGCGTGTCTGCAGAACGTGTGGCCCGGCTGGTCCGAGGTCTGCCCTAGCCAAGAGCTGTCTGAGTGATTGGACATTGGCAATGGGGTTGCCTAGCTTTTTTATTAAAAACGCTACAGTGGATGGCTAAAAGCATGGGTTCTGGGGTCGGACTGCCCGGGTTTAAATCCAGCTTCCCACCTGTATCAGCATGTAACATTGGATGAGTCACTTAACCTTTCTCAGACTCATTTTTCTTATCTGTGAAATGGGGACATTCGCTACTACAGCATGGAATGATTGTGAGGCTGAACTGCCTGAATTCATGTAGGGCGGTAAGCACAGTGCCTAGGGCACCGTAAGCCCTCACTAAGTGTTAGCTAGTGCCCTGTTATGGTTACAAAGTTAGCCACCTGGTCGTTTTTCCTTAGGGTTCATTTAAGTTGATTTGTCTCATGAAATTACACAGATGGCCCAGTCAAAACTGGAGATAGTTGGTGGTCTTCTTTTAAGTTTTTATTTTTTATTTTTTTATTATAGAGTGAGAGAGAGCATGACTTGGGGAGAAGGGCAAAGGGAGAGAAGGAATCTCAGGCTCCACACACTGCACAGAGCCTGATGCGGGGCTTGATCTCACAACCCTGGGATCATGACCCAAGCCAAAATCAGAAATCAGAAGCAGGCACTTGACCAACGGAGCCACCTAGGTGCCCCAGATGGTGGTTTTAAGAGGAAGTTTAAGGGGTAGCCAGAATTTGCACTAGTATTTGCTCTGCTCTTAAGAGCTGTGCTATTTAGAATTCTGTCTCCTTGTCATTCTGTTCTTTAAAACACAAATGGCAATTCCTGAATAATGTAGGAAATCCACAGTATTTCAGCCTAGGACTTTGGGAATGGGAACACACAAAAAAGGTGAAAGGTGACCTTGGTTTTCTTACCATTCCAGGTGAGAGGAAGATGTAGAGTAGGATGTTTGCTGGGTAAACTGTGCAAAGCACTTTCCGGCACTGTGCCTCAGTGTCCCCATTTACAAATGGGAATTCTAACACCCACAGAATGGTCAGCTTGTACCCCATTTGCTGGCGCTTTCCCATGGCAGGTGCCATGTCCTGAGAACCTCTTCAGTTCTGGAAAAACTGGGACAGTTCACACCCTAAATATTTGCTATATCCAGAACAATGGATATCAAGGTGCTTTGACATTTCATGAACTAAAGAGTATAATCAACTCAATTCTGAACAGCTGAAGTTCCAAAATAGTGCTTTGGGTTATTGAAAGAAAAACATGGTAGGGGCGCCTGGGTGGCTCAGTCAGTTAAGCATCCGGCTTGGCTCAGGTCACGATCTCACGGTTTGTGGGTTCGAGCCCCGCATCAGGGTCTGTGCTAACAGCTAGCTCAGAGCCTGGAGCCTGCTTCAGATTCTGTATCTCCCCCTCTCTCTGACCCTCCCCTGCTCACACTATTTCTCTCTGCCTCTCAAAAATAAATAAAAAACATTAACAAAAAATTTAAAGAAAGAAAAACATGGTAATGATATAGTAGATCACTTCTCAAATAAGAATATCACACTTTAATTCTTTGTGCATCATTTTATATACCACTTAGAAATATATATGGTGACTGGCAAATCCCATTAATGGACACCATGCTATATTTTTTAATGTTTATTTATTTTGAGGGAGAGAGAAAGAGAGCATGTGTACGCACGCTCGTACACATGAGTGGGGGAGGGGCAGAGGACATGGAAGAGAGAGAATCCCAAGCAGGCTCCTTGCTGTCAGTGCAGAGCCCAACGCAGGACTCGAACTCACAAACAGTGAGATCATAACCTGAGCTGAAATGAAGGATAGGAGCCTTAACCGTTGGAGCCACACAGGTGCCCCATTCTTACTATATGTTTAAACACATGTAAGTGAAGGCACACACAAGCCTATTCGTACAGAACAGCTAGGATGCGTACTTTTGGATCATGACAAAAATGATTGGTTTGGAAAGACCTCATTTGAAATAGACCCTGAGAAGTTCTATTTTGCACCCAAGACTTTTTTATGCAAAAATTGTCATTTACAATAAATTGATTACCAATTTGTCTTAGGAAACTTCAAAGGAAAACAAAATAACCTGGGGAAAATGACATAACTGACCATCTTGTTATCTGCAAGATAAGTGCATATCAAAGGATAATAGTCCATTGCTGGGAATTAACCTGAGGCACCATCCGCATTCAACAGATGTGAAAAAATATTCTCCAATGTGTATACGGGGGAGTTAGAGCAGTTTACCCCCCAAGAATGATTCATTTTGTTTTCTTCCATCTTATATAGATTGCACTTGAGTGGGACTCCAAAATGCATAAGCATGCATTTGCTTGAAAATGCAAAATTTTTGATGGACTTCTTCTTGTGTTTTAACTGGAGATATCCAACCAGAATTCAAGCCAATGCAAGATCTAGCAATGCTAAAGTGAAGCTTCTTATAGACATGGATAAGCAAGATAAATAATACATAAATAGGACACACTAGTAATAGCATAAAACAAGGAAGTCCAGTCCACCTCAGTTGCTAGTATCAATAGAGAGAGGTAGTATTTATGTTAAAGATTAGACTTTTCAAATATAATAGCTTGCTTTCTGCTGGACTTAACATGGCACATGCAAACCTCTGAGGAAACGTTAAGATACTCGAAGACACTGAGCATGACTCACATTTTCTCTTTATCCCAGAAGACCGACTGCAAGCAGCCTTGGGTACATGGCGGACACTCAGTAAAATCTTGTTAACTCATACTGAGTGTTCTATGTATCGGTAATAATTCAGAATAACATAATGAAACCGGAGTGAAAAGGGCATGGTCCACTATTCCACATTCAACTTTTCCCCAAGGAATGAACTACTATACCTCTCAGTCAGAGGCAAAGAACTCATTCAGAAGCAGAGCTGAAGGCTCTTGGAGTTATTGTTGTTTATATTTCCCTGGACAGAGGGGTAATTATATTGGCTTCAAAGGCCTTTTCTTGTACCTCCCATCCTGGCGTGTAGTGCAGGAAGAAGCCTTCATTCTGCTCCTACTACAAGTGGAAACCCAGAGGAGGGAACAATTTGCCCAAGGTCACAGATCCAAGCCTTCCCAGATGTCTCTTAACCCTGATTTGGTATTTGCAAATCTCACCAAACAGAGGTAATTTTCTTGGCATTTTTGTGGGCTTTTCTGTTTGTCGGTTTGTTTTGTTTTTACTTGTGGAGACTCCATTCACCCTATATCTTGCCCTCCTATCCATTGTCAAGTAAGTCTTACCATCCCAGTGCTTCTTGAACAACTCCATGTATCACTTTCAAATCGCATTTTCTTTGCCCTCAGACAACACACTTGAACCTCCCCTCCAAGGTCTCAGGCTCCAGGAATCTTCTAGATTACCCAGGTGCTATACAAACACAGGGCCCTCCCTGTACTTCTTCCTAGGCCCACACAGCCTTTGATACAGCGATGTCTAACTCCGGGCTTGTACCGATCCTCCCAGGCTTCGGTAATGTGAGTCAAGGCTCTGCTCTGTGGTTAATTTAGCTGATGAGGAGAGCGAGCTGAAACTCGTGAGGATAGACAGAAGCTGAAGCGAACCGAGGTCACAGCTTGAACAGAACCTCCAAGAAGACAGATTGCCTGTGGCTCTCAGAGCACCCTTCCCCTGACAGTGGCGATGCAGACTGGAAGGAGAAAAATGACAGTCTCTTATGAGGGGCACGCGAGGGCACGAAGATTTTTCAGAACTCGGCCCCACAGAGAGGAAGTCTGGTTGATATTTATTCAGGCCCCTTCCTATTAAATCTTGATTACCCTTGGCTCAGCCAGGTGCTGAAACTTCTGCCTGAGCGACAGGTGATTCTTATGTAAGAATGGGAGTCTCGGGCCTGATGAATTTGGTCTTGAGAAACCGAAGTTCAGTTGGTACAGATGGCGGTGTCATGATGGCAGTTAGAGAGAGGCATCCTGCCGGGCTGGGGGCTGTCTGTGACATGGCTACTCAGTTCAGAACTGTCTGAGCCAATTCCTTGAGCCTCAAGGTCATGACCAAGAGGTATGGCCCAGCTGCAGGGTTGACATTCATTCTCGCAATGCCCTACTCCCTTAGATGCTGCCGCTGACTCATTCCCACTCACGGGTCCAGCAAGCGTCAGGTTGTAACCTGTGTTCTTCATGAATATCTTTATCATTTGGGGTCTCCATTTATCAGAACTAGCCTCTGTTGGGGGCACATTTTGTGCGTGTAAAGAATTGCTTATACTAGAGCATTTGCACAACCCAGGTGGTGTAGTCAAGGAGATATTTCTACCCACTCCATCCCTGTCAGGTCCTGCAACTGTCAGGGCACAGATCTTTAGCCGTGGTTTTGAGGAGTCTGGAAATCCCCAAAAAGTGCATACACACACAACGACTGTGAACATATATACCTCTTTTTAGGGAGAGCATCCACACTCTCATGAAATTGTTACAGAAGGCTGAGATCCAGCGAATTGTAAGAGGCACCATTGTAAATAAAAGAAATATTCTTTTTTAAATTTTTTTAATGTTTGTTTATTTGAGAGGCAGAGACATAAAGCCTGAGCAGGGGAGGGCCAGAGAGAGGACACACAGAATCAGAAGCAGGCTCCAGGCTCTGAGCTGTCAGCACAGAGCCCGATGTGGGGCTCAAACCCACAAACCAAGAGATCATGACCCGAGCGAGGTCATCCGCTTAACTGATTGAGCCATCCAGGAGCCCCTAAAGGAAATATTCTTAAGTATCATTTGTTCTCTTTCAACTAGATTTTCCACTCTGAATTGAAGATTAAACTTGATCAGAGGTTAGCAACATAGGGTAAGCGTTGGAGTAAGACCCTTGATTCTGGCTTAAACCCTCACTCTACAGTTCCTGACTGTGTGACCTTATACATGTCCTTCTCTGAGCATCACATCTTTATTTAGACAATGGATAGAATATCTTATGATGTACTTGGCATTACTTATGATGATACATACATACTTGTGTATCTTATGATGTACTTATGATGTACTTGGCATTACTGTTCAATAAACAGTATTGGGAGAAGTCAATTGGAACTCCTATTCTGGAGCATGTGGGAAGCAGTTATTTTACTAGGCCTTCTCTTGTTCATTCTTATTCTCTATTCTTTTCCTTCAAAGGCCACCGCAAACATGACTTACCTTGGAAACTATGGAAAATGGTGGCTTTATGCGAGGACATTTATCATCCTGGAGCCGAGGGCTGCTTTTCTACTCGGGATTTGAGGCTGACAGTATCCAATCTCAGTCTCTCGTTTTAGAATCAATATTTCTGTAGCAAGTGTAAAATCATCCTAAATGGATTTTTTTTGAGATTGTCCAAAAAAAATTCTGAAGAGAGAACACAGTAAGAGTGAAAAAGCTATGTTTATGAAAATATCATGAAGGCTAAATGTGATGCACTAGGAAAACATGCTGGCAGATTTCACTGTGCCCATGAGATCTATATCCCAACTCTATGGATAAACACTGTTCAAGGGAATGTGAAAATTCCTTCTATAAGTGCATTTCTGTTGGTCTAGCTCATTGCCTGATCCATAGAAAGCAGTTAATAAATATTAGTTGGATGGATGGAGGTACGTTATATTTTCATTATAATGTAAACACCATATTATTTATATCATATTTGTATTATGCCAATAAGGAAAATGCAATAATCCTTCACATAATGCTTTTATGAACATAATATTTCTGGAGCTCAGCCGACTGATAAACCACTAAACGTTCCTTCTACCTCTGTTTTCCATGACCAAAAGGAATTTTAGAGAATATGGGTGTAAAGTTTTGAGTGAGCTTTTATAAGTGTGCGTGAATTGCCATTTAGTTTGTTAGCGCTTGAGGTTAGCAGTTACACCCATTCAGATAGAAAGATACTTTGGGAGCCCACAAGGATCTTGTGGCTGTGCTCCCTTCCCTCTTTCTCTCAACCTTACCTTTCTAAAAGAAATAATAAGCAGCAAAAACCACAATGGCATCGACTTGCCCGACTTAGGGCTGAGACCAACTAAGGGCATGTTCTGCACGAAGTCTCTAGAGCTTTCCTTCCAGTAGGAAGACTCACCTGGGAAGAAGTTAGGGGCGAGAGAACTGTGTGGCCAGGATAGCTGCCTACAGTAGCCAGCTTCTTCCTGAGGATAATTGAACCTGGAACATTGGCAACAAGAAGCAAGTGGTCATGAGGGAATACCATAGAAATGGGGAGGTCACAGGAGCAAAAGAGAGTGAAATGAGGAAATTATCCCCCAAAGGAACAGTCTTTCTTCTTTCCTTTACTGCAACTCAAAGCCCTGTATTTACCTCTACTTAGTACCATATCTCAGGTGTGTTTCCCACATCACCACATATGAGGCTCTTTAATCATCCCTGTCTTACAAGAACATATAAGCATTGATTCATACCGGGTATTTCTAGTAGAGAACGAGAGAAAGTAATCAGCAGTTGGGCATCTACGGGTGCCAGCTAATTTTACTTACTCTCCAACGCTACGTAGTTTAGGTGGGAAAAATTGAGTATGCACAAGAAACTCACCCAGAGTGGCCATCTAGGAGATGAGACTGGGTTTGAAACCATTGGTTCTCAGCCTCTGCCTTTCTACATGGACTTCCTCGGGCTAGATAGAAAATCCTGAGAAACTAAGCAAAAAGACATGCTTGGTGGTAAGACATATTCTGTTTGAAGATGTACTTCCTTCCTTCCTTCTGTTCCTTTTCAATACAGACCAATACAGAGAGATGATCATTCGTCCACCCACATATATAAGCTCAGGTCCTCTTCCATTTTTCCTGCTCAACAACAGCAAAGGTTCTATTTCCGGAGATCAGGGCCTGTGACTGCGCTTCGGATCACAGGCAGACCATGGGGGGTGACATGAGGAATGCATCTATACATTCTGTATGTGCCAGATCAAAGAATTGTGTGCGGCCAAATACTGGAGCACCATGGTCTTCCTCTTACCCATCTTGATGTTTGAAGTAATTGCCCTTGCACTTGAGTTTATTCTAAGTCAATATGATAACTCATTTTCTGGATCTGCTTCTCAAGTAGCTTTATTTACTGCTTAAGTGTCTGTGCTTCTATCTTGATAATTTCTCAGATGCCTTTCTTGCTCATCCTCTATTCTGCTGCTCTTCCCTACTGAGGTGGAATCCCTGGTACAAAAAAGTATTATTGAATGCCAAGTGCAAGTCAATAGATATCTCCATGAAAACCAAGAGAAATAAAAGCTAACCACTTCCCAGTACTTGTTAAAACATACTGAAACAGCTCGTGTGCTGGTGCCAAGGTCAAGGAGGTCAGCCCACACTTGAGCTCAGGCATTTGAGTTTGTCAAATGAGTCAGTCAAATGGGAATGTTGGGGTTTCTTGGCTGGATGTGTGTCAATATTACTGTGCATAAAAGATGTCTATTTTCTATACCAGCATTTGCTCTCACACTAAACCATCAGTTTAAAGAATGACAAAGGTCCTGAGTGCACTTGTCTTTACAAGAAGCTCCTTGCTTGCAGGGGCAGGTAAATTTTGTTGAATATTTTAAAAAATTTTTGGTCATATTTATTTTGAGAGAGAGAGAGAAGCATGGGTGTGCACAAGCAGGGGAGGGGCAAAGAGAAGGACAGAGAGAGGATCCCTAGCAGGACAGCACAGAGCCTGATGTGGGGCTCGATTTTATGATCTGTGAGGTTGTGACCTGAGCCAAAATCAAGAGTCAGCCACTCAAGTGACTGAGCCCCCCCCCCCAGGGGTCCCATGTTGAATATTCTTTAGTCTTCTCTTTCTTTTCCTGGTCTCTCCTTGATTATCCACCATTTCCTCTGTACATCTGCAAGAAGTAGTGTCCTCTCTCCTTGCTGATCAGCAATATCAGCACACATGCAATTATTTCTGCACCATCTGTCTTCCCTACTAGAGTGGGAGTTCCATGCACACCTGCTTTCCCTCTTATATATAATTCATCGGCAGGGTGCTGGTGCCAAGTACAATGGCTGGCATAAACTAGGCACTCAATAAATATTTGTTGAATGAATGCAAAACAGAATGAACAGAAAATCACATTCGCTTATTTTGCCACATGTTTGGCTTCGCTGAAACACGTGGATTTTTTTCTTTTGAGTACCTTTCATTCATACTGCTTCCCTGCCCTCCTCAGTCAATATTTATTGAGCTTGTCTGATGTGTCAGGCACTGGAGTATGTGCCAGCACGAGTGAGACATGATCCCTACTCCCTTAGAAGGTCCAGAGTGGGCTGTACTGATCATGCCGGTTCTGAGTCAGACAGCCATTCATGGTGAATCACCAGCCACTGTGGGTGGAGCCTTGAAGTGGCTGTTTGCAAGAGAATGCAGAGAAGGAAGTCATTACCCTGATCTTGAGACTCTCACAGCCCATGGGGTAGTGAATGAATACGTACTTGACATATGTAATGTCAAGGCCCAGCCTCTAAGTAGTAAGGTACACTAGCAATGGCTAAGGTGTCTTCTAGTGGCAGAACAATGACTTTTTTCCAATATGAAATATCCCTGATACTTTCAGCTAGTATATAATTTATATTACACATATTTCTTTTGTACTCCGGTGTGCTCAACTCTAAGCCGGGGCTGGGCACATGGCGGTGAAGAAGGAAGGTGGGAAACTTGCTTCTAGAAGGCTCATGAGTGAGCAGGAGGGAGAGTGAGAGAGAGGAAGGGAAGGGAGGGGACAGTAAGAAAGACAGAGACTTTCTTCTTCAGTCCCCTGCCTCTAGGTCCAAATGATCCAAGGATGATGGGTTTAAATTCGGAATCTTAACTTTTTCCCTTAGACATTTTTTTCAAGTAAGAGCTTGATATTGTTGAAGTGGCAGGATGTGAGTTCAGTAGAAATACAAGAAATGTCTAAATAACGTCAGTAATCTAGGTTATTGGGGAGTAGCCTGTTTAATTCAGGTGCCTTGTTTAATTCTGAACAAAGATTTTCAATGAATTGTCAGAGTTCACCCCTCCATCTCTATTATCTATACACTGTCAACATTAAAATTAAAAAAAAATCTGTCCCCACTTTTACAATGGCTAGAAGCATCAGATCTTGTGTTCATTTAGTGTGTATTTGTCTGATACTTACTATGTGTCAGGCATTGTTCTAGGCCCTCGATTTCATCACCCTCAAACCATTGACCCTGTGCTGGCATTGATAATGTTGGTTTTCTTTCTATAAAATATATTTCAAAGTGCCTCTGAATGACTCTTTAGACTCATTTGTGTGTGATTTTGGTTTAATTACTAAAAGAAATATGGAGCAGAGCTGCAATAATATCAAAACTAAAAACAATTTGAGAATTTCCAGAAACATGACCCTCTTGAAGAGTCCTAAACCGCCACTCTCTCAGGCTCCTCTGGGGAAGACAGGACAGGCCCAGAGGACAAAGATCTGCAATGCAATTGCAGGAAGAAGAGTGTTTTCTTTTAAATATTGGCCTAATGCTTAATGCCTCGGGCACCCTCACACCTGTTATTTCATTCCCTACTCCCCAAAACTCTGTGAAATACATCCTATTATTTCCATTCTATAGATTAAGAAATGGGTGTTCTGAGTGACTGAGGAAGTCACCCCAAACCACCTAATTGAGACAGATAAATACAGATTCATTGACCAAAAGACCGATTTGTTGACTTCAAAGACCTTGCCTTAGGAAGAAATCTCTCTCAGAATATTCTTATTAAGGCTTAGAGCCATTTTTTGGTGACTTTAAGAAAGTCTTCTTTGAAGACTAAAGGAGGGGTTAATTTGGTTTTGGATTTTGTCCTAAAAACCTTTGGGATTTATCGGAGGATGCTATCACTTGCCATTTTTTGGCTTGCTACACGTTGAATGTGCTAGAGAGTCCCTCTTCGACTCAGCCATCTGTGCTCTTGGCTTTTAAATTCCATGAAAATGACTGGACACATTCTTCTTATTCCATCCATACCCAAGGCCAGAGGGAGCCGATCTATTGGCTTTCTCCAGTAATCTTTCCTGTTGTTTTCAGTCTGTTCCAAGGTCTTCATACCATCTTCCCTTTCGTCTGTGTGTGTGTGTTTTCTATATTACTTCTCGTGGTTATTACGTTATATTAATATAATTATAACACAAGATATTAAAACACAAAAGCTGTATATTTTAATCAGTAAGGACAGTGCTCAGGGAATATCTTTACTGTTGATGTTAGTAATTAAAGAATAGAAAGAGCAAGAGCAAATAACAAGCAGCTTCTGAATTTGAAAAATATCCAATAAATAGCCCAGGGATCCTTAAACAGCACAAGCCAGGTTTGAAATGTCCATCTTATATGGTTTATGTATAGGCCTACCTAAAGGCAGGGAATGGGATTAGTCACGGGCATAGAATTTTACAACTTTAAGGAGCCTTTGAGATCCAACCCTAACATTGTGGAGAAGGAACTAAATTCTGGAAAGGTTAGTGATTTGCCCAAAGCCAAACAGGAAGGCAGAACAGGATCTAAAGCAGGGATTCTCAAACTCGTATCTTTAGACTTAAAAAAAAAAAAGCAGATTGTTACTCTGCAGATTTCCGAATCAGTCCCAGGTCTGAATCAGATCAGGGGCGAGGCCTGGGAATCTGCATGATTAATAAGCCTCCAAATCAGCCCTTGGTCCTGAGACCACCCTTTAAGAAACCCTAATCTGGAATCTCAGCCTCTGGACAGTTTCTTCCCAAAGGACTCTGTTGCCTCCCTACATTCAAAAACATTCCAAACAGCAATGAGACTCTTTGATTCACATCAAAGGCTCATATTTCCTGACTCAAAAACTAATTCCTGGTTGCGTCATTCATGGAGTTGTAATTCTTTGACTTCGTAAGCCCCCATCGAGTGCCATGGGGATGTGGCAAGAGCTAGAAATACATGGATGAGAACACAGCTCCACCTCCAAGGAGCCCAGACTCAGCACGAGGAGTTAATGACCGTGTCTCAAGTATTCGCTTTATGGGTGCTTCATATAGCGAATCTCGTGCACTTATCTCCTTTCTTTCCTGTAGGCAAGGCTGTACATAATAATAGTATGGTTTGGGGGGTTTTCATATGAGTAGAGTCCTACATATCCTCTGCCCTTGTTCTTCCCACTTAATATGTCTTAGAAGTATTTCTTCATTCTTTGTATATGTCCAGTCTTTATGATGGCTGCAGAGCGTTTCTCAATATTGATGGACCAGCATGTATTTAATCATTCCCATATTGATGAAGATCCAATTGTTTGTATTTTCTCTTACTGCAGATAGTCCCGTGATGGATTCCAAAGTCAATATTGCTATCCCCATTTTTCCTTGTCCAGGGTCTCACAGCAGCAGAATTAGGATTCACATGGAGGCCTGTCTCAAAGATTACAAAGTTACTTTCTTTTCACTATTATGCCTTCTAATAATTGCAGTGGAATGGCTTCCATGCTGGATGAGGTGGGTGCTTCAGGGTCGCCAAAAACCTAGCTGCTGAGGGAATCTCAGGCAGGATCACCTGAAGGAGGGACAGGTGAGCAGAATCTAGAAGTCTTCTGGGCAGAGAGGAAGAAGGCCACTCTAGGAAGAGGTATAGGCTTATTCCAAACCAATCAGTCACACCTATTGATCACCTCCTAGAGGAAACCTGTAATAACAGACTTCTGGGGGAGGTTCATAGAAAAAAGACGTGATACTTAAACATCAGGATCTTACAGTATGATTTGTGAGTGTGCGTGTGAGCCTACGCACACGTGAAAAATACTAGAGTAATAAGCTACTGAGAACAACATAAATTAATGCCTACCCTACGTGGCAGCTTTGGCAGACAGTTGGAATGAGGAGGCCATGGGCCTGTCTACATGGCCTGGCAAAGAAGCTTGCCCTCTTAATAGCTCAGTTTCTCCTCCTGACATGAGGAAAGTACCATCTCGTCCCTGCCTGCTTGAGGGGGATGTTAGTTACAAGGCTTGGTTAATTTCAGTAAATGTTTTGAGCTCCTCTAAGGTGTGTGTTCTGTAAATAGGAGGTATTAATAGCAGCCTTCAGAGCTGAAACAAAACTGAATTGAGCTACTTTCTGAGAAAGAAACACAAATGCCCATAGAGCATGAAGCCCACACTGGGTCCATCACACTGACCCTTCTTTAAAAAGGCAGCCTGGACCTCATAGAGGACATCATGACAGCTCAGGGCCCGGTCTCAAGTGGGAAAATTCAGGAGACTGGCTGGATTTTCCACCATTTAATTTCCCAGCTGATTACTATGATTAAGAGCCCATCTGGCACAGCCATTTGTGAGGTATGTGTGTGCAGGGAAGTGGGACTCTAGTGAAGGCTGTGATCTAACAGGAAAAAAAAAAAAAGAAAGAAAAAGAAAAGAAAACGCACAGAGGAGCCAGTGCCATTTTGGAGCTCTCTGCTAAGATGTTTAAATAGGAACTTCATTGTATTAGCATTAGGGAGGCCACAAGGCCATATGCTGTAAGAAAGGCAGTTACGGAGCGAGTGTTTCTCTTTATCGAGGCTTTTATGTTAGCTTAGCACGGATTTGGTGGCGCCTTTGTCTGCCATGGGTCTGGAGGCTGTGAACATGCTAAGAAGAAAATCCAGCTCTGGCTTTCGGTGCCAGCATACCCAACATCTGTACCCATAAACTCATGGCAGCCATGTCTGTGGTGGCTGGAGAGATGCACACTTACGCTCGCGCCCAGGGGTGGCAGTGATAATTTAGGACAAGGGGGACTCCTGCTCCTATACCTCCAAAGAAGGCTTTGAGCAGGGGTGGAGGAAGCCATCTGTTATGCTCTCTCATCTTCGTGGCCCCTTCAGCGTAACTGCACTTCAAAATCCATTCACAGACAAGTCGGTCTCGCAAACACTAATAGGACTCACAGATGTGCAGAAGCCATGGTTATGATGCTCCGTTGAACTCCCGGATGAAGCTTCTCATAATTTCCTGTTCCCCCGGGGGATCCTCTGTAAACCCATTCCAGGCAGGATTTTTTTTTTTTTATCGTATTTTATTTCTGAGCTCCAACCAGGGCTTCCCTTTAGAGGTCAAGCCTCCAAGTCTTCTTGAAAATTCCTTCCTCAAAGGTAGAGGCTCTCAGTTCCTGCAGTCACCACTTCTGCCCAGGTCTGCGGGTCCACAAGGAAAACTCATCAGTGACTTGATCTTAATTCCTCACTGCATGGGCACAGGTCACCAAAGAACATCTGGTGGCCCCTGACCTTTCATGTCCATTTGCCAAATGTAGTAAAGAAGGGCATACTGGTGGACCCATCTGTAGGCTTCCGTGGTGATGGAGGGATGGGCTAGGTGGTGGTCTGGCTTCAGGAGAACCTGGAAGCCTTATCTATTTTGCTCAGTCAAAAGGATTGATAACCTCCCCCCATCAATGGTTGGAAAATCTCCACTTCTACAGGAAGCCATTATGTTGAGTTTCTTTGGGCTGGGGCTAGGAGAATGTCCTCCACCTCATCTCACAAGTGTGAAAATAAAGTTGGCTTCTCCACAGGTTGGAATCAATACCTCATTGCCCTTTGGAAGATTCCCACCTTATCTCTCAAGAAGGTGGATTTCCCCACCCATAATGTGGAGTTGTGTAGAGAAAGCTAGATCAGTAAGAGTGAAGACGTCTCTGATGTGGTCCCCTTAGGCTTCCGTTTCTGAAAAGGGACTTTTACTTTAATTACTTAGAGCAGAGACTAACTCTTTACCTTGTTGGAGGGCAGAAGTCCGTTAACGATCCCATGAATTACAGTGAGAGCTTGTTTACAATGATAAGGCTTCTTCAGGGCCCAGGTATTTTTGGGGAACTCTGTCTATTGCTGAGTATCCTGTTTGTAGGTCCTGTTTAGCCATAGCTATCTAATCTCCTCATAGGAGGTAGCTAGGCAAAATCACTGACGTGGGATGTCAAGTGTCCGTATGTCATCATGGTCCCTTCTTGTCCATGATTTCCCTCACCTGGGTCCATGGCCCTTCCAAGCTTCCCAGGAGAAATGGTAATGCCAATCTAGACTCATTGTATCCTCTGAGGAGAAGTCTGTGTTGTGAAATGGACCATCTCACATAGATTCTAAGGAGAACCAGATTAGAATGAATGGAGTTGGCATCCTGGGCTACACAGAAATTGCTCTTTTTTCATTATTTCTCTTGTCTTCAGCAGAGACTTAGCTGTCAGGTTTGCATCTCTCAGTGACTGGGGGAAGAGGATGAGAGTTGTTTTTGCTATTTTTTGGACCTTATTCTAGTAATTGAGAGTATAATCTAAAGGTTGTGTGAATAAAATGCGTAAGGAAAAAAAATCAACCTGAACTCCTTTCTTCGCTGGAATGTCCAAAACTAATATAATAAGAACAATAATACTTTCCAGGAATCCCAAAATTTCTCACACAGAGCCTGGTGAATACCACCTCCCTGTTGTCATGAGGAAGACAGGGAAATGTTGACACAGAGGACACAAGGGTCACTCAGGAATGGCAGCCACTACTTGTATATGTTTCATTCCCCTTGGCATGACTTACTCAATGCTCCTGAAACTCTTTCCTACTGAGATCAGACGGGATTTCAGAAGCCTTTCAAGTTTGTACTCCAGATATCCCCTGACAGTCCATCAGAGTTGGCAAAAAGGGCTCAATTTTCCAAAATAAACATATGAAAAAGGTGGCATCTTGTGTCCTTCATGGCATAATTAAAATGTTTCAGGATGGATTTTGGACTCAGCCTGTGGCTCTCACCACCCTTCTCTGCTTCCAAATCATTTAGATGGGATCCGAGATCCAGCTCTCCACCCATCCCACTCCTATTTGTCCATCACCCCAAAACGTCACACCAAAAAAACGGGAAAAGGATCCTGCTTTTGTGAGCCATCCATGAGGTGATGTCTGGTCCATATTAAATGTCAGAAATAAATTATTTATGTGAGATGAAAATACAGAGATGTGATTATATTATGGATACTAATCCTACCCAAGAATAGCATCTTCATCACCGCGAAGGCTCCCTGAGGACACTAATACTTTTTCAGTTATACTTTGGTAACCACTTGCCTTGGGAATATATGGAAAATGTGTCAACATTTGACACAGGACACTTTAAATGCAATGTCTTCTACAAATCTTGAATGTATCCTCTCCTCAGACCTGTTCCATGTGTGAAAACAAAAATTAAGTGAACAGGAGCAGTTACCCCAAGTAATGGACAGAGAGGCCCTAGTCAAGGCCTCGATAGGCTAACACCATTTTGCAGAATCAGGAGCCTGTGGTCTCTCTGTCACTCATGACCAGGGTTATAGGAATGCATAGTCAGGTTGCCTGACTAGAACACAGTGCTGGAGACCTTGCTCAATCTTAATTGACTTCAGATGTCAATCTCCAATATGAGCATTTGGTGACTTACGCTTTGGGTTTGCCCAAGATGGCAGCTGCTAGAGTACTTATGGCTGGGGTTTCCTACATCCCAGGGTTGTGGGGGGCACACAGTGGCTGACAAGTCAGGCAGAATGAGAAAAGGGGCACCATGAAATTCCTTCAGCCTGATCTAGGACCCTATCGCCCGTTTGGGGAGGGGAGAGGAATCTTAACTCCGACGCTGATGTTACAATAACACACGAACTTTGGAAAGACTTCATTTTCCTCCACGTCGGCTCTCTGCTGTGACGTGGGGCAATAATACCAACTGGGCTTAGGAGACAATCACTGAATGATGTGTAAAGCATTAGCTCATACACGACGGGGAGGCAAAACATTCTGTTCCTTACCCTGTGTATGGGGCATCAGACTGAATTTCAGGGTGGGGCAAGAGAAGGTCGCTTTACAAAATGCGAAAAAAGATGTGGTTTTTGAGCTCAAGGCTAGAGATCCGAGATTTAGATGGCAATATGTGTGTGTGGTGCACATATACTCAAATTAAAAATACAAGTTGTACTACTCTTACTTTGAGATGTGTCTGGGCAGCCATGGAGTTGGCCAGTCCCTGTTAATAGGACTACGTTTCTTCCTGCATCTCAAAGAACAGACTCATTAGAGATTTTCCAATATGATGTGAAAGTTGTGTTTTTTATCTGAGAGTTCTCTGAATGAATTCATTATGCATCCGATGCAGGCTCTCTTCCAGGCCAGCCCATCCGTGTTGATCATTTGTTTACTGCTATCTTTCTCTTTCCACAAAGGATTGGCAGGGTTGGTGAGAGGGCAGGTGGTGCTGTAGTGAAAGATATCTAATATGTTTTCTGTTCTTTTGGGACTTGGAAGAGCAGCGAGCCACCTTGTAAAGGAAGGCATGTTTTTGGCAATCTAGACGGAGAAGGGTCCCCTACAACGGCAGGGCTAGTGGTTGCGTTGATCCTGTAAATTAGTTCTTCTCTTTGATGCTATAGGACCATGTAGCGGCCTTGCAAACATGTCTTCCTATCAGGGTAAGATAACCTTCCCATTCCCAGCAGGCAGGACAAATAGGCCAGCAGGCGATGGGGCAGGATTTCCTGGGCTTCCCAAACAAATGAAAAAAAAATGCAGGTGTCTCTTTCCTGCCCCCCCCCCTGGGGCCAACGAGGTCACAGGGTAATTGCCCAGTTGCTTGCTGGGATAGGCCCACCAGGGTCTTCTCCCTCAAGGTTCGTTTTCCATTTTGATTGAGTCATGAGGGCTTCCTGCCCAAACATCAGAGGATATGCCTGGGAGGGAAAAGGTCATAAAGAACTCCAGTGATTCCCCTCCTTCCCTAAAATCCGGGGTTCGTTTTCATGGAGTCGTTTGGAAGGGGTGGGCAAGCAGGGCTGGGAGCTGGGTTATGTCTTTCTCCGCGAATGTTAGCAGAGAAATCTCCATCTTGCTAGTTGAAGAGTCGCCCGGCTGCCTTATTTCAACTGAGGCAGCACAGCCTGCTTTAGCTTTGAAGTGTGAAAACCAAATAAAGGTTGGCAAGGAGAAGAGACGGAAGCCGCATAGCCTTCTCGGAGCCTGAGGAGACACGCCCAGCCCTAGGCACCGAATGCAGATGCTTTCCCCCATCCCCTTACTCACCCCTTGTCCCATGTCTCCCCCCCCCCCACCCCCCCAGGGAATTGTGGCTCAAACAGCAGCAGGCTGGGTTGGTCGCCTCTTACTGGAGCTTTTCTGTTGTGGCTGGTGGACAGACGTTGTGAACTTCTCTCATTTGGGAAGGGACCAAACAGATGCTCGTTCTGCAACCATCTTGGTGTATGTCTTCCTAACCTGCCCATGACAGTGAGGCAGGGACACACACACACACACACGCATGTGCACATACACACACAGACTTGACTTTGGTTTGCCCCAGCAGCCCGAGTACTGCTTTAGGCTATTTATTGTCTACCCCCTCTATGTCCTAGGGAAGATTTTAGAAATTCTAATACAGGAGGCTGAGAAAGGAAAATATTGGCTTCTACAGTACAAACATCTCTGTCCTGAAAGGAAATGTTAATTTTCCCCTAAATCAAATGTTGACATATATCAGCTGATGCTAAAGATGTGTCACTATGAGAGACAGGTCTCTGCTTTGGAGCCTGGATATTGGGCTGGAGCCTCTCCTCCGAAATGCGAACTGGTGTAGGATCGAAACAGGTTTGGCTTAGAAGTTTTATGAATCGTTGCAGTTTGATTTTGAATGCTGTTCTCTCTGGGACACCCCTCCTGAGCAGGGGAGGAGGGAACAGGGTCCCACTCTGTGGAACACGCCATTTCTGCCTATGCCTGGGCCCCTATACTGGCTTCGGCAATGACTCAGGCACTGCTTACCTGTGCCGGGAATACAGGATTTTAATTGGAGGTGGGGGCGGGGGAAGGCTAAGGGCACGGAGAAAGGACGCAATGCTCAGGCAGAGAGAAATTTCCAGCACTTGGTGTTTTACCTGCTGCTTTTCCCCACTGCACCCTCAAGCACACAGTCTCCGTGTTCTTTGTTCAACACCTATGTTTTAAACATTGCAAATTAAGTTCCCCCACCCTCTCCCTCTGACTAGGCACACACACGAACACACACATGCAAACCCCCGCGCACGCACGCACACGCATCCCCTTTTAACTTGTTAAGTTTGAGAGCTGATGATATATACAACCAGTGTGCTTTGCCAGTCTGCACAGTGAAGGCCAAGATTAATGCAGAAGGTTGGTGCAATGTTGCCGCAGAGCAGCGTGATCAGAATGCAAGATGGAGCAGAGGGGGAAAGGCCAAGAAATATGTCTGGCTTGGAGTTTACACGAGTCTCCTTAGCAACTTGTCTGAATTTATTTTTCCCCTTCGTGTGTGTGTGTGTGGGTTCCTTCCAAACCCGGAGCGAAACAGGCGTTGTAGCTCCTAACAGTCCTCGATTTCTCTCCGAAGAGGGCAAAATTGTTTCAGCTGATGGCAAATCCTTCTCTCCCCTTTGCTGCTCCCTTTCCACCCGCCCAGAGGTGGCTCTGCTCCTTTGCATTGTGACTTTGTGGACTGCTGGGAGCGTTCCAGAAATTCTCATCTCCACGGGGGAAGGCGAGAGCCTGTTTCTGATGGCCACAGCTGTGCAGGTTTCTGCCACAGCCTCGCTGATTCCAGTGCGTGTAGCATATGTGTCAGTGTGCCTGTTCTACGCCCGCGTGTTGTAAAATAGCGAGAAGCCACACAGCCTCTTTCCTCTTGACTGTTTCGTGCCATTTTTTTTGGTCTTGCCCTTCTCCTTTTGCGTCTCCCACCCTCCTCCTCCAATACACACAAACACACACACACACTGTCCTGTAATTCTAATTAGAATATAATATAATTAGAATATAAAGCTATTAGCGAAAAAAAAAAACCTGACTCTTAGGAATCTAGTATGTTGGATTTTATGAGATTGGCTTCATTTCAGGGGAGACAACCAGAGTGGTTTTACCTAACATTTGCTTTGCCTTGAAATAACTCTTGGGGTGTACAGTTAGTGCCTCCTCGGAGATGATGTCGAATATCAATCTTGATATTTCTCCTTCTTTGCCCCCTCCCCTGTTAGAGTCAGGGGAAAAAAGAAAAAAAAAAAAACCTGGCCAAAAGACATTAAGGTTGGATTTTGGCTCTTTTACAAACAGATGTTGCTTGTCATTCTATTGTTGCTAAGCAGGTACCAGATTGGAGCAGCAGCAGCAGCAGCAGCAGCAGCAGTGTGTGTGTGTGTGTGTGTGTGTGTGTGAAAAAGAGAAGGAAGAAAAAGGAAGTCTGGGGGAGAGAGAGCATGTTGGGTGTACAGGGGACTGAAAGGCAAAAAGAGATTGATTTTAGGATGAGTTGACACCAAGAAGTAGGTAATATAGATTAATACTTTTTTTCTTTCCAAACTTCAGTGTGGAGGAGACGGTATAAAATCGTGTTCTATACCCACACTTGAGGGGAAGAGCACTGGGTGTTGTATGGAAAACAATTTGACAATAAAATATTATGGAAAAAAAAATCTAAAAAAAAAATCGTGTTCTATGTGGCTGTTTGCCGTTCCAAAGAGAGAGGGAAAGGTGGAAATCAGGGGACATGGAGAGCCTTAGCTGGGAAAAGCTGGCTGTTCTGATGATCCCTTTGAGTAAACCCAAACCCGGCAGTAGGCAAAGGTCTTTCTGTTTCAGCTAAACTTAGTTTCTTGTGTTTGACGGGTGTAGGCATTCTGGTAGGGGCTCCCGGGCTTTCTTCTACTTCTCTCAGACAAGCATCTCATTGTTAACAGTCCAGGTTTTAAGGACATCCTGACTCTTTACATATTGCCTATCTCTTTTCTCGCAGGATCCAAGTGATTTTCTTCTCAATTCCTTACCCAGCCTGTCTGCATCCTCACTTAACTCATAGCTTCCTAATCGAATTGTGGGCTCCTTTCTCAAGAGCAAACCATAGCTTTGAAAAGAAAAGTGTTAAAGTCGGCAGGCATACAGGAAAATATTGTGTGGCATGTAGCATGAAATGACAGACATCTGATTTTTTAAAAAATGTACCTCCATATCAGAATCTGGGTCTTTTCTCTACATATAGATATATAGATACTTGTTAATTGTGATTCTTTTAAGAAACCTTCCCGGCTTTATTAACAATCTAGCTAGAAAGGAAGTTGTAGGCTGGCATCATTGTTTGCATTTTAAAAAGGAGGAAAAATTGTCGTCCTAAGCAAACTTCTTGCTTTCAAAAGTGAAAGTAACCTCCTTAGGCAGCTGCACACGAAATAAGTTGTTACTGGCAGCCTCTTTCTCTTTTGTTTCATCGGATGTGTCAGAAGCAAATTCGCCTCCAGTTTCTCACCCTTAAATAGTTGATCTCTGTTACACTCCTGTCCAAGGCGAACTCGAGTGGGTTCAAGGAGGCCCGAGGAGCGAGCGGCTTTTTTGTCATTTAAAAACAATCGGAGGGCATCTTTTATTTTTGTCCAACGTTTCTGATTCTGTCCTACCATTTTCACCTCTTTGTTCTTTAGTGGACCTAGCCATACTTCATTTGTCATTTTCCATAAAATATTAATTTTTTTATGTAGGGGGGTGTGAGGAAGATTACCAGCATCAATTTCTAATTCTCCCTGCATCCGAAAGGAACACGAAAACGATGGCGCTGCCTTGCCAGTCTCCTCCCAACTGCTCCCTTCTGGTCAGTTTTTCCTGGGCAGAGAATTAATTCTACCTAAGCTAGCTGGCTTCGATGCCGATGCCTTTGCGCCGCATACTAGAAAGCCGCTCCCACACCGGGTCCAGCGTCCCAGCGGCAGGATCACAGGTGGACAGAGCGGGCGTGGTGTGACGCGCGGCCCCAGTGAATCCCTTTTGGGGCAGCAGTTGCTGGATGTGCCTTTTTTGTTGTTGAGGTGATTGGATCTTCCTCCAGAAAACAAGGGCTGCTGCGGAGGGTGAGAGAAAAAGACCTCAGGAAAACGGAAAACCCATAGGGAGACCAAAGACTAGCTGTCGCCCCTGCTTCATGATGAATGCCAAAGGGTAGATTTGAGTCTTTTTTTGTTCTTTTTTGTTTTTCTTTTCATTTCTCCCATCCTCTCTCCCTCTCTCTCTTTTTCTCTCACTTTCTCTGTTTCATTCTCTTCTCTTTTTGTGTTTCTTTTTCTTTTGCTCTCTCTGCCTCCTTTTCTTTCTTTTTCTTTCTTCTTTCCTTCTCTTTCTTTCTTATCTTTTCCTTCCTTTCTTTCTTGCCTTTTTCTTTCTTTTTTCTCCTTTCTTTCTTGTCTTTTCCTTTCTCTTTTTCTTTCTTTCTCATCTTTTCTTTTTTTCTCATCTCTCTCTCTTTCTTTCTTTCTCCTCCCTTCTTTTCTTCCCTTTTTAAAAAAGTTCTGCTGAATCTTTCTATCCCCTCAGGACAAAGGAGGTCTGCAGAGAGTCTGGACAAGACGTACAGGAGGGTGGAGGAAAGGGAGTCTTTCTGTTGGTGTCATTCTGCTGACGTCACCATAGATTTGGTGTTCAAGTCCACAGGCAGACAAAACTCAAATACATGTTCCCTTTTGCAAGTAGCTGCACAGTGAGTTTGCCTTCCATTCGTGAAGGAACAATGAAGGAAAAGCAAACCCTGCAACTAAAACACAGCCAGTGAAAGAACGTGGGAAAGGAAGCCAAGAACCCTGCTGTGGTGGAAGAGGGGATAGACTCATGAATTCTCCACAATAAGATATTTTAATTCTTTCTAAGAGTCCCATCAGCAGAGAGAAATAATGACTCCCGAAACAGTTCACAATCACAAGGTAAAACGATGTTTCCATGATACCGCATTATGCCAGGTAATGACTGCCCAGCCTGATTGTTCCATAACCGTTCGTAATTATTGATAGCCTGTCTCTGAGTCGTGGGGAGCACATGAGCGGTTTGGTATAAAACACTGGAATTTGTGCGTATTTTGAGGCCTCACTTTCCTGTTTGGTCATTTTTTCTGGTAGCATCGTTCTCAGGGTCTGTTGATAGCCAGGGAAATTCCAGGAAAAATGTGGAAATGACTTACGTGCAGAACCTTTGTGTCTGGAAGCGAAGTAGACATTATGTTGCCCAGTGTTTGTCCCAAATCGTGTTTATTTCAGTGTTTGGGGTGCCCTTTTTCTCTCCTTCCAGTGTTAATTCCGATTCAGCTTTGAAATAAGAATTGGGTGACAACAGGAAATGAACCAAAAAACAAACAAGGAGTCGTGATCTACTTGAAATCATTTTCTTTTCCAGATGCGGGCTAATGGTTTGAAGATTCTGGCCTCTCAAGGTGGCAATGAGCTTAAAAAAATAGGATTCCTAAGGAGTTCCTTTTTTCAGGTAATAGTGTTTTCCTATAACTTTCTCAAACCACTCTTTTCCTCAAGCACTGCAAATTCTTAGGGCCTATTCAAATGATTTCATCATGATGCATAACTGCATTTAAACTCAATTTTTAAAACTGGCAAATAGGTTTATAATACAGCGAATGAGTAGAGCGGTCATGGCATTCAACTCTATGGGGTTCAGGGATGGAAAATGTAAAGTTATTACTTAACAGTGCTTACTTCTTTTAATGATGATTTAGGCAGAACTTTTTGAAACCATCGGGCACTGTCCTTAAACTCTATGGCTATCTTGGTAATTGAATTTAAACATGTGAATATTAGAGGATTGCCTCTAAAAAGCCTACTGTGTGCTCTGAGTTCCCGGAAGATAGAGCTTCTGCAAATTGCATCCTAACACTATTGGCATTTTAACTTCAGTCCTAGGCTGGTGATGCTGTTTGGCGTTTCATGGAATGCTCCCTGTATGTGTCCAGCGGCTAAGATCTGAGCTCAGCTAACATGCTACAGGTAGTTTCCTTATAGCGTTATTCCACAATCTTATGCCGCTTAAAAAGGTTTAATAACATAATTGATATGTTGCTTGATAGATTACCTTATCCTGATTTGCCATTGTTCATGAGCATCAGCCTACATTTTCCAATTTAATTATGAGGATTACTAGGAGGGCCCCACAAAAATCTTGCTTCATAAAGCAAGCCAAAATTCCTTCTGAAAGGAACCTTTCTTTTCCTCTTTAGCACACAGAAGCATCTTGAAGGAGGTATTCAATTAATCTTTCGGAGAAACTATCTACCTCCCAACAAACCACGCTGCTAGGAGGTCAGTGTTTGACTTACTCTTTTCCCCGCTGCCGTCTAGGCATCTTCTGATTTTTCTGTTGTTTCCTGAAATTAAAACTCAGGAGGGTTTGGAAGCTAACAATACAAACCATTTGGAAGGCATAGCTTCTCTCTGTCCTATATTTGCCAAAAAAATTAAAAGACAGAGAGAGAAAGAGAGAGAGAGAGAGAGAGAGAGAGAATGAGAGTGAGAGAGGCCCCCAATGAAAATAAAACATTGCGCTCCTTTCTGTGGGCTTTGAAAGTGCACATTTATAAAGATGGCTCTCATTATGACTAAGTATAACACTTTGACAGATCTTCTTTGCTTCTTGCTAACAAATACTGCATTACATCTTTCTAATGAACATGATAATAACAGTTAGCCCTCATCCCTTGGGAAGCCTGGGCCGATTCTTTCCTATCTGCGTAAGACCTCCGAGGTCACCCATGTCTTAGTAATCCTGCATAGTGTGCAGGGCGCCCATCCCCAAATGTCTCTGGTCCAGTGCCTTTGTTAGAGAAATCAAGGGAAGAGCAGAGGCTTGGAGTTTATTTTAAAATCTTTCATTTTAGAAAGGAAAGGAACATTTTAAAATACAATAAAGCAAAGACCACTTGGAGGTGATTGGTTTGGATCCTACTTCTTTCCACTTGCTTCTCTGTTGTTTCTTTGGATCTCAAAGTCAAGCCACGGAGCTGTAACTAAATTCTCAGTCCGGGCACCCTTCACAGCACCAGTAGGCTGCCCGCGTTCCTACCCACCGTTTGGTCCTAATGGAACAGACAGACAGCGAAATATCTGTGAACAGTCACATCTCAGTCCCTCTCGGTCCTGCCGTTGTTTTACATTCTCTTGTTTTCACATTTCAGGTCGTGTACATAAGGGTCTGCCTGTTTGTTTCTCTAAATAATCCCCAAATTCAGCTTTATCTTTTTTCCCCGGATTCTTGGGAAAGGCAGGAATGCTCATATGTTGAGGCAAAGGAGAGAATTGTTTTTTGAGAGCCAGGATCTGTAGACATTGCTAACAAAAATTTAAAAGGTCTCTTTCTAGGTCATGCCAAAGATGGAGGCATTAGTTTGGCCCGGTATCTAGGGAGGGGGATTATTTTGCTTTCTATCACGTGCCTTAGAAGCGCTTATGGTTAAGACTGTGTCTTCCATAAAATTCACAAAAGGAGCTATTAATGAAGCTTCATTGTCTTGGATTCCCATTCTTACATGTGGAACATTGGTTTGGGAGAAAGAATGTTATATTGACAAATGAAATCATTTTATAAGAAGGCCCTTAGAAATAGATCTGTTGTCATATCCTTGAAAAGTTTTGCAGGGCAGCGGGGGGCGGGGAACAATTACACGATTTCTTCTCCAGTTTAAATTTTATAAAACAAGCCCAAACTTGTTCTGGGTTTGTGTTTGGACCAATAATGGGGGCAGGGTGGAAACAAAACCACAAACTTTTCCTAAAGAGGAGTCTTCTAGTTTAACATAGCTAAAATCTCTTTTAGAAGACTTTTCAGAAAATACTCATAAGCCTGTTCGTGGGGCTTGCCAGCATATTCTACCTGTTTTCCAGAATGCAAATAGAAAAGAAAAAACTCACCATTTTTGTTCATGTAATTACAGGCATTTAAGAGAAAGAACTTCTATTTGGGATTTCATGGGTTCCCCCCACCCCTGCTTATAATTTGATACCACTCTGCCCAGATTTCATGTTAAGGTCTAAATAAATGAGTCTTCCATGATATTAAACAGTAATCTGATGAAGTTTACCTAAAGCCTAGTGTATCTGTGGAATAAGTAAAACAAAAGGACCTATGTGAGGGATAACATAGAGAATACTGCTTAACCTTTGCCTACCTTCCTACCTTCCTACCTTCCTTCCTTCTTTTCTTTTCTCTTTTCCTTTTCTCTTTCTTTCTTTCTTTCTTTCTTTCTTTCTTTCTTTCTTTCTTTCTTTCAAAGTTTATTTATTTTTAGAGAGAGAGAGCTTACATGTGTGATCAGGGAAGGGGCAGAGAGAGAGAGGGAGAGAGAGAATCCCAAGCAGACTCTGCACCGTCAGCACAGAGCCCAACCTGGGGCTCGAGCTCATGAATTGTGAGCCATTGAAGTGCCCCTAAACTTTGCCCTTCTTTTTTTTTAAATTATTTAAAAAATATTTATTTATTTTGGGAGCAAGCAAGCAAGGGAGGGGCAGAGAGAGGAGGACAGAGGATCGAAGTGGGCTCTGCACTGACAGGCTGACAGCAGCGAGCCTGATGCAGGGCTCAAGCCCACGAACCATGAGATCATGACCTGAGCTGAAGTTGGACACTCAACCAGCTGAGCCACCCAGGCGCCCCTAACCTTTGCCCTTCTAAGAACAAGATGAATCCTTTCAATCTGGGCCATAAAGTATTAGAATGGCAGAATCTTTGGTTGGACTAATGGCTTTAACATTTTATTTTCAGACATCTCAAACCCCAAATGAGAGAAGATCCTGAGGCCTGTTGCCACAAACCCGTAGATCCGAACTTGTGGTAATAGTGCACACAAGCTTGTGTCTATAGGTATGTGTCTGTTAGGCAATGTCACAGACCGCGGGCTTTGCCTGTATGCCACTCAGTTCCCCTTCTGAGCCCTTTAATCCCCCCTCTTCTCCTTAGGGCCCTTTAAGAGTGGTAGAAATGGAAAGAAGGGCTGATATGGAGGAAAGAGACCTTTTGTTCTGAGATGGATGGGACTCTCCAACGGTGGACTTAGGAGCTTGCGCTCAATTCCCTTAGCTCTTGAAACTCTCCTCACTAGCACGTTAAGAGCCCAGGCTTGCAGGTGAAGCAGCAAGAATCTGGCTGACCCAGATAGCTTACCATTGAGGGGTGAGTAAACAGACATATAAAGGAGGGTCTCTTTTATATTCTGGGGGCCTGACTAATTGTTTTGGTCACTGTGTCTGATCCTGTTTGGAAACTGACAGAAGCTGGTGTACGAGACGTGTGTCACCCTGGTTAGACTCGTACCTTGTGGCAATTCTTACTCCCCCATTGTTCTCAAATCAGTCCTTATCTTTAAAAATAAAACTAAAGTATTTCTACTTCTGTAAATAGCCTGCACTGTAAGAAAAAGGTCTTTTTATAAAAAAGAAACCGCCTGTTTAGGTTTAACTTCTTATTTGGCCAGAGTTGTATTGTAAGTCTTCATATATTTAAGAGGCTGGAATGAAAATGATTTTATCCCCTTCCCTCTTAAATGTCACCATTGTGCCAGGATTGGAAAGCCAAACTGACTACAGATCAAAGCAAAAGTGGCTATATTTGTCTCATTTCAACATTGTGAGCTGAAGAGTCTGTAAACAGAACCCAGGGTGAAAAGTTGATCAGATTTGGATGACTCTTAAACTTTTGCATTCCCTTTTGGTCAAACATAGTGCCAAGAATTCCCTTAAGACTTGTGTGTGTGTGTGTGTGTGTGTGTGTGTGTGTGTGTGTGTAGATTCGTCGATCCAAAGAGTCAGTATAAAGCAGTTATTGATTTACCATCAACAAGAAGTTTGAAATTCAAATGGTAACATTTTGTTTCATTAAATGCTGTTTCTTCTTAAGATCCACACTCTTCCGGAATAGTAGAACCCATTCTTCTATTCAGCATATCAAAATACAATTTTGGATGTTGGAATTGGGAAGGTCTGGATAGTGATCACATATGTTTAAAGGGGTAGAATAAAAGGTTTGCAAGTGCTATACCCAGAGGATATGGCGGACATGCATTTCCTTTGTGTTTGCTTGGCATTGCATCGAGAAGGATTGTAGACCTCAACGTCCAGCTTGCCAGGAGACCATTACTTTGTTACAGAATGATAGAACATTACAGCCCAAAGAGAGAGATTGCCCCCATTGGTGTGTATCATGTATGAGTGTTTGCCCAAGGTCTTTATACTCTCATTAAACAAACAATCTACTTGGTTTTGCCTACTTCTTTGAAGTGGTTGACTTAGAATGGATGAGCTGCCAGCAAATTAAGCTTCCCTGGATAAATACGCATATTTAATAAAGGCAAAATCATGTCTCTACACATCATCCCTGCCATTAAGGTGCGTTACCAGAAGGGCCAATGGAGTTCATGAACCCAAGGAGATGTTAACTGCCTATAGTCCCTGTACAGAGAGAACAGAAGGACCACAGGATGGCCACCAAGTGACTGCCAGGTTGTTTCTTTTTTCTTTTTTCTTCTTTTTTTTTAATGCTTATTCATTTTTCAGAGAGAGAGAAAGACAGAGCTTGAGAGGGGGTGGGCAGAGAGAGAGGAAGACACAGAACCTGAAGAAGGGTCTAGGCTCCGAGCTGTCAGCGCAGAGCCTGACACGAGGCTTCAACTCATGAACTGTGAGACCATGATGTGAGCTGAAGTCAGGGCTTAACCCATTAGCTGAAGTTGAAAAAAAGAGAGAGAGCAGTCAGTCTATTCAAAGTTTCTAAAAGACCGAAGATAATATTATTTGATTTGTTGGGCTAGAAAATATTCTAGTGGAAAGCCCAAAGCCCCTGGACAGTGGCCACAAGAAACAGGATATTAAATATTTTACATGATGATGCAATTCAGTGTTTTTCCCTCTTCCATGTTCATGAATGAATGGTCCTGTAGGTATATTACTTATTCCTTTGGGTCTCCCTCAGAGTGGACCAAATATTCTCAGGAAGCTGCAGAAAGTAAAATAATTTCAGGTTTCCCCTAGAAAGACTCTAAACATGTATTTCGGGCATCATTATTGTGTGGAGATATAAAGAGAATAAGTATAAAAGAAAGTAGATTTATTGATGTCTCCAAATCATCAGTATCAAAATATATTTCTTAAGCTGTAACACCAGATATAGTTTCATTTTTAAAGAAAAGTACAGAAAATTGTAATTCTTATTCCAAGAATTGCATTTGATAAAGGCATTCTACCCAGAGACTGGGGAAGGAGGGAAAACTAACATTTAGTTTTGAAAGAGTTTATTTTTTATTCCAAAATTAACAAATGAATTTTTCTACATGGGAAGAAAATGGTATGTTGGGGATAGAATTAACTTTGAATTCTAAGTTAATATGATTTCTTATTTTTCCGTGTGCTTAGCAATAATTCCCTAGTATTTCTTAGGCCCTATGAATCTTTACCTCATCTTAGGTCCCCTAGCCTCTCCAAATAAGATTTTTTAAGTTTTATTTATTTAAGTAATCTCTACACCCAATATGGGGCTTGAACTCACAACCCTGAGATTGAGTCGCATGTTCTTCCTACTGACCCACCCTCTATTTACGGTGTTTAAAGCTTCTCACGCCTGTAATAGTGCTGAAATTTTTACAGAGAAGTCACTATGAATGACTGTTAAAAACATTTCAAAGATTTATTAACACCTAACATGGTGCTCAATAAAGTATAAGCTAGAATAAAGCACCTTATTTCTTTTGGTATAGCCATGCAGCTAGAAAAATTGGGAGAGTCATTCCCTCAGTCATTCAACAAATTTTTATGAATGCTTCCTATATTCAGTATTCTGTGAAATGGGGAAGGTATGACCCTGACTTCACAAAAATGATTATTTGGTCAGGAGCCCCTTTGTAGTGTTGCATTTCAATTATGCTGATGCATCTTTAATGAATCACACGGCTTAATCGTGGTAGCTGTCTAGCTTCCCAGGACCTAATCGATACAGAATACGTTTCCTAACGAGGTGCCCCTCCTTCTCCATCATCTCAGACACTTGTAACATCGTTTCAGGTTCCTCCTCACCATTTGGAGGGATTACAGCGTTCAACAGACTGAGAGACTGTTTATGTGTATTCACAATACCTTTGGAATATATTTTTTAAAGTTAAAGAGTACAAGAGCTTCTCTGTACCTAAGGATAAATAACTACTGTTCTTCTGTAAATGCTACTAATTTTATGTTTTACTTCCTTCTTTCAATAAGACTTTTTTTATGACATCATTCCATATCATAATTGCATGTTGTTATTGCACGCCTACAAATATTTACACTAATTATGTAATGAGCCGTAATTGCACTAATACATGATAATGGGCTAAAATCAGTGTAAATAAACAAGGAAATTCACACAACCAGAGGAGCAGGGTATTGAAAACCATTAGTATTCTAACAGCAACCTCTTTTTGTCTTTGACCCTTAGAAAATGATGAATTTTTCCATTTCCAGATATTCAAAAGCACAATCAGCTATACATTTAGGCTAATATACTGGCATTCTAGCGCATCAGAACTTGCACTGTCCTTTTTCTGTAATCGGTAGCTATTACTGGCCCCTCCATTTTCCTGCATCCCACTCAAAGGTTATATCTTGACAGAGTTTACAGAATCAAGCAAGGACAATGAAACAAATTCAAGCATAAAGGAAAGAAAATGACTTATATTTTTATAGGGTCCCAGTCAAGATTATGTCATATACATAATTGACTATCTAGAGACAGAGGACTCCCAGATACTCCTTGAATTTCCATATGCGATCCAGGACTTAAGGCAGACTGGCCAAACGCAATTCAGCCATTCTGTGATTTTTTTTCTTACCTTACTATGACGTTACAATAGAAGTAGAAGGACAAGAGACAGGACATAAAAATAAAAATCACCTGGCCTTTATCTTCAGGTTCATTCAAACTCCCAACTTTACCCATTCATTCATATACTGTAGCTTTCATACAGCAAACGTATTTTTAAGTCTCTACTATGTGCCAGGCATGCAGGTTGGATTAAATTTGCAGGGGTGATGACAGCTAGCTCAGAGCCTGGAGCCTGCTTCTGGTTCTGTGTCTCCTTCTCTCTCTGCCCCTCCCCTTCTCATGCTCTGTCTCTCTCTGTATCAAAAATAAATAAAACATTAAAAAAATTTTTTTTTAATTTAAATTTGCAGGGGTGAGTTGAACAGCCCCATCTTCAAATAGCTCAAAGTATAGTAAAGGAGACAGATAGGTAAATTATAATGTAATTGTGTTAGGGTTAAATTAGAAACGTGTGTATGAAATTAATGAATGACCCGCCCAGAACTCTTTGAATTAAGGCTTGAAGGATGAATGGAAATTTGCTTGGTAAAACCAACTTCCCGGTCTTTCCTCCAAACCAGGTAGCACCGATCCAAGAGAGGTAGCCTCCCGCACAAAAAAAAAAAAAAAAAAAAAAAAAAAGCAGCCCCCCTCCATGATATCGGCCTCAGGGAATAGGGCTGGAAAAATTGGAAAAATAGTCTCTCTCCAGATCAGTGCAGCAGCGTGATGAAACATGAACCATACTGCATTTGGATCTTTTTTTTTTAATCGGCACCATAGAATTACTACTCTTTTATTCCCCATGGGCTTAGACACTCCTCCATCTCAGTATGCCGGGGGCCAGGTCCTGTATGGAACAAACAGCCTTTACCAGGCAAAAAACCCCAGAGTCTAGCTAAGCTATAGGGAGAGGTGGCCATCTGCAGATCAGAGAGCAGCCTTCATGGGGAAACACAAACCTGATCAAACAGGAGTTCACACGGAGATGGGAAACCATCAAGCTTGGAAGAGTCTTTCTGCAGCTCTTAGCATCAAACTGGGACTGAAGATAAAGGAAAGACCCAGTTAAAAAAAATTAAAAGCAAACAGGGAAATTTGCTGTGTTCCTTTATAAAGAAAAAAAATACAGTCTATACATCGCTAAACCAACTACTGGGGACAGAATTTCTTTAAAAAAAAAAAGTGCTGAGACAGTCCACTCTGGAAGAGGGACACTTTATAAACATGCGAATTATGTGATATGATAATGAATACTATTGAGTGAATGTTCCCCGTAGCTTCTATATGCTTTGTCTATCTCTGTCTTTCCTCATAATTTTCCTGTAACTTTTAAGCACGTTTTTGCGTAAGCTCTTTCCCTGTGTGTATTAACCCTTTAGAGATTCCAGTTGTTCAGTTTCACATTAGAAACATTTGTTTTCCTAACCCTTTTTCCAAAGGTTCAAGTTTAAATATTGGTCTACTTTTATATTCTGTTAACAGATACCGGAGGACATTAGCTTGATCAGAACAAATGCCATTATATAACATTACCCTAATTTTCAGGCACAGATTAAAACAAGAAGACCAATCCTAAGTATTTCCTCACTTCTTGTATGCACAGTAATCTCAAGCCAAGATTCTTGTGTTATTTTCTCTATGGTCAGACCCTTTGATGTGTTGTCTCTTATCCATGGCCCAAAGAGGTGACAACACGAAGCAAACTTATAAGACTAACTTTTAATTTCATTGCTTAATCGATGGTAGCTTTCCAGCCATTGTGACTGCATGTGCCCAGGTTGAGGTAGTAGGTTGTATAGTTTAGAATTACATCAAGGGAGATAACTGTACAGCCTCCTAGCTTTCCTTGGGTCTTGCACAAAACAACATGCCGAGAATGATCATGATTCCTCCAGGCTTTTTTGTTTCCCCTAGGAAAGCCTATGAAAGGTAAGATTGGGCACAGTTATTTTACTGGCATTTTAGAATTGAGATTTTGTTTAATCCGAGTACCCATGCTGTGTTTTCATGTTCTGTTTCTTTGGGTTGGATTTTGTTACCAGAAACGTGAGACTTTGAGGGGTTCATCTGATCAGTTATCTATTGCCATAATAATGCTGCCTAATAACCAACACGAAACCTCAGGAACACACAACAATAAACATGTTTAGCTCATGGGTCTGTGGTTCAGTGATTTAGAATGGGCAGGTTTTCTGGTCTTGGCTGATTCAATCATTTGTCGGCTGTAGGGTGGGGTCACTAGGATGACTGAGGCAGTTCAGTTCTGTTCCACATAACCATCTTTTGAGAGGTTATTCCTAGCACGTTCTCCCGGTAAAGACAAAGGAGAAAGAACAAGAAGGAGCCAAAAGGCTTAGGTATTTTGGGAGCTTCTGCTTGCTTTATGTTTGCTAATACCTCATTGGACAAAGGAAGTCACATGACCAAGCCTGGAGTCAGAGTAGGCGGCACTACAGAATTTCTTGGCAAAAGGCAAGAACTCAGACACACACAACGAATTGGGACCATTTTTGCAATCACATTGCACCTTCTTGGATTTGATCAAATTGAGAGTAATTGTGCACCCTCCATCCTTAGAAGTTCCAAAGATCAAGAACCATGTTTGTGAATTCACATTTTGGATTTGGGGATAAAGTGGTCTTTGTCTGAATGTTATGTGTATCCCTGTTAATGAGATGTGCCCCAACCAACTTCTGTGGGAAAATGCCAAGAGACTGGAATGGCAATAAAGTCAGGATCGACTAAACCAGAAACAAGGCTCTCAGTCATTTCTGCGATAACCAGTGATAACCAGTGTCACGAATGATGGACGTTTGCCTGACGTAGGGCGAACTCACACAGCCTACTCAGAATAGATGAGTGGCAAAGCAGCTCTAGAATCCAAGTCTGTTGATCAGGATGGTGTTGCTCCAAGCCTAGGCATTCTCAATAGAAAATGCAAAAAGGTAGTCAGAGGTACTTAATGAGATTATTTCATCCATTTTATTACTCTCTGGTGTTTTAATATACAACATCTTCAAAAGAGAATGTTTTTTGCACATTTTAGCTGTAGCTCTCTCTCTCCACCTCTCAGCTCCATTAAAAAAGAGAGGAGACCCCTGGGTCACCATTTTGATTCCATGCTGAGATGTTTTCATGGTGATTTATGGTGATTGTTACGTTACTGAGAGGTTCAGGGATAAGTAGCCCCACCCCAGCTTGATAATAAAGCAAAGCTAGAGGCTCAGCATTAGCTTTAGGCCACCCTGAGAGTTTACACTAGAACTGGGAGTGATTCTGAGACTCCTGTGCAGTCTTCTTTCCTTAGTTCACTCGTTCATCCTTTAGAAAGGCCTTCAGCCGTACTCTAGAAGACACTGCCATTGACTTTGTCACATGTATTATGAGTTTGACATGAAACACAGTTATTACCTATATCTGTATTGGCTAAGAGTTTGTGTATTTAAATATCTGCAGTCACTTGACATATAAGGACCTGCTTAGTGCTGTTTATACATATATAAATCTTTTTTTAAAAAATCAAGTTATCTTCCTGTACAAGACAATAAAATCCTCTCTTTGCAGTGGCATAAACTTGAGAGGTCTCACACAGCCAGTTACGCAAGGGCCAAGTAGTATTTGGGGTTGCGTTTTGAAAAGAAGCTAACTTTCATATGATTGAATGTCTACTGACATAGTAATAAGGTTGTATCCACCTGAATTTACAAAATCCCCCCTTTGTTTTCAGAATGTGGTGTCTAAGAGGGTATGGAGTTGCATGTTTTCAGCCAGTAGCCCCCAAGGTAGGACAGGATTTGGGAACTGCAAGGAAAATAAATTATGTTGGGGAACACTTTCGACACTGTCCATTTTAGCAGTAATAAGAAATGGGTCATGACTCAAAATGAGTCGTTTCTTATCTTCATCTTCGGTGAGTACGTGTTCTCTTTCCCCAGGAGAACTCTTTACTGAATTGTACGTCTGATAATCATTCTTAGTCCCAGAAGCCCAAAATATAGTGTAATATAATACAAATACAAATATACAATACATATAATACTAATACAATATAATACAAAACCATAGTACCCTCTGAGAATCAATCTTAGGATCTAAAAGGAAAAAATAAAGAGGTACAACATGCTAGATTTTTAAGTCTCATCCACAAATTATAATAGCTCTATAGGTAGTGTAGATGTTACTTTAATTTTTTTCATAATCTGGTCATTAGGTCCAGCTGTTTTCTGGCATGCTTGATAAACTTCAAGGCATAAATATATTGCTGGTATCTTGACCTTCTTCATCAATCAAGGAATATTTTGCTGACACAATTTAAGCAGACTCCGATCAGTTAGAATAGTGAGTTTACAAACTCTCTGAAGACAGGTCATTTGTACTTCTTCATTTGCTCGCGTCAAATCCCTTTTGACCTGGTGTATTAGTAGAAGCATTTAACTAGTATGTAATGATGCCATTGGTCCCCTTTTTGTGCTGGGTAAGTATGTCCTTCCAAAGATGTTCTTGGAAGGACAAACCCTAGACTTCTCAAAGCTGGCTTTGGCTCAGTGTCTTTGCTGAGCTTTCTTGAGACCCGGGGAAAATGAATAAACCCAAGTTTTCTTATTCAACTAAATATTTACGTTTTCTAAATACAAGTTTGGACTGCAATACCTACCTCCTTGCCATTCTTGTCCCATTGGACTATCTTCCCTTCATCTCTTGCTCTTCTAAATTCTAACCTCACTGAAATATTTGTTTTTCTATTCTGAGTAGGACCAATTTCTGGTGGTCTTTATAGCCTATTTCTCTAACAGTTACACTTCCAAGTTCCATTGAAGACTTCCTTTAAATAGTGTTTATCAAACTTTAATTAATATGAATCCACTGAGATCTTGTTAAAATACCAATTCTAATTCTGTGGGTCTGGACGAGGCCTGAAAGTCTGCATTTCTAACCAACTATTACATGAAACTGATGCTGTTGGTGTGTAGGACACAGTCATGGGTAGAAGAGTTCTACATAATCCAGGGCTTCCAAATCCCAGGATGTCCAGGCTTTTAAGCTGAGGGTAAGAGATTTGGAGACAGCTTTCCATCTTGAGATAAATACAACAATTTCCCCTTTAACTGTAGTCCTACACTTTTCTTTTAAAAATTTCTTAGTTCCTGTCACCAACACAGAACCCAAGATTCATCCCTGTGAAAGTTGCATGTTGGAAATAGGGACTCTGTGACACTGAGCATAGCCCTAAAGATTTTTTATTGCTGTGATTTTTTATTCACCGGAAGCATCTTTGAATAGCACATGTAAAAATTCAGCCGGAGACGTGAGTGCATGTATCAAACCCAGTTCTGCCCTACTCACATCATTCAAACTCTCCAACATTCAGTGTCCATATATGTAAACCCATAGACTAGAACCAGGTGATTTCTGAGAGACCTCTATACTAGAATATGCTGCAATTCTGGGACTGTCATTCAGGACTCTTGGAAGGCGGGGACTAGAATCTTCTTAGCCTCCATCTCCTTCTGTTTCATAACATGGCAGGGGACATTCCCAGTTCTGTCTTTTGGCTGTCAAAGGGACGTGAGCACCATGGTAATGGCTTGCAGTTACGGTCACCACAACAAGATGCCAATGCTGAAAGTCACATTAAAGCGATGGCAAAAGTAGCCTAAGAAAACAAGGACTGTTAATCCTCTTGGTTCTTCCATGGGTGTAGTCCACTGGGGCAAGAAAGAGAAGTAAATTGATTTCTGCCTAATTAATGTCTATGAGCGGGGTACGTTAAAGTACTGAATATCACTTTCCAGGAGAAGTTATCTCCGTGGTGAACAGAATGGGGAACATAGGGTATGTGAAATTCATGACCTCCTTCCTTGGTTCCCGTTTGTGCTCTTTCTAAACAAAAATTATGTGCTTCATCCTCCACCGCCAACTGCAGTATGGAGCCCACGAGAGCTTCTGTGGCCCTTCTCAACCCTTTTACATCAGTCACAGAACTCCCACTGTTCTGTGCTAATGCAAAATGCAATAACGTTTAGCATCAGGACATCTCTGAGTCAAGAGGTTAACGGAAAACACATCTCCCATTGTGTTCCTGCAGCTCTGATACTGTTAATGGCGAAAACACCATGGAGACAAATAGATCTCTCTTTATTCAGGAAGCTTTGAGAGAAGAAAAAAATATATATGACACCTTTACAACATGAGAGCCCTCTCTATATGGTGCATTAAGGAAGGGTGGAGGAGGGGGAAGTTTAAAACAACATCATGTTTGATATGACTTGAGACTCCTCTGGATGGAAAATTCTGTCTCCTCCATTTTCCTTCTGTTGCTTTAGTGGATAGTTCCTGTTCTGGCAAGGGGAAAGTGAGATTTAACCTTTCAAGGTAAAAATTCAGGGTAAGAGGCTTTATGGGGTATTTTCTAAAATGGGACCAAATGAAGACGTAGCTGCCTCTTTCTTTCCTATTCTACCTTTGTGCATCTTGCCTTTATCTGTTGTGTGCTTTAGACAGACTGTGGACCAAAATGTTTATGAAAGGGAACCAGGGCAAGAATCCAGCATGTTGTAATTATGCTGAGATCTCACTTGAAAATTACCCGAAAGTAGATTGTGTTTTGTATGGCCATATGAAGATCGTCTGTAAACATAATTTTATGGTCTTGTTTTCCATTCACTTGGGAGTATCCCATGGAAACCTTAATCAAGACCACTTCTTGTTCTAATAGAACATTTTGTGTCCAGTTTTATTGAGATATGATTGACATACACCACTGTATAAGTTGAAGGTGTTCAGCATAATGGTTTGGCTTACACGTATATTTTTTTAAATGTTTATTTTTTTTGTTTGTTTAGAGAGAGAGAAAGAAGGCAGAAATGGGAGGAGGGACACACACACACACACACACAGAGAAACAGAGAGAGAGACAGAGAGAGAGAATCTCAAGCAGGCTCCATGCTGTCAGCACAGATCTCCACGTGGGTCTCAATCTTATGCACTGTGAGATCATGACTGAGCAAAAATCAGCAGTCAGATGTTTAACCAACTGACTCATCCAGGAGGCCCTGGCTTCCATATATTATAAAATGATTACAGTGGGAAGTTTAATTGGCCTTTATTGTCTCATACAGGTATAATAAAAAGACAAGTGAAAGAAAGAGAGAAAGAAAGAGAAAGAGAGAAAGAAAAAGAAAGAAAAAACCAGTTTCCTTGTGATGAGAAGTCTATAGGACTTTAGAAAGAAATTTGTTCTATAATTGATGAATTGTCATCAGAGGCTAAAATTAGGATGTTCCATTTCTTGAGTATTTAAAGACTTTTCACTCCATGGTAAAATATTCTGGTTCAGGAATCCAGTTGAGGGGTTATCTGCACAGTTTAGGCGCACCAAATCATTATCAGATTTTCTGTGTTATATGTAGTCTTTGAACCATTTGGAGGGTCAACTTTAGTGATTGCCAGCAGATCGTGTCAGATGACTACACTGGCCTTGGTGGGGGGTGGGGTGGAAGGAAAGAGTGGCATGAGCATTCAGCTTTTACACTGAACTGGAAATTTTTAGACCTATTTGCCAACCAGACTGCCACATTGCAATACTAGTACTCTAATTGTTGATTCAGTTGGGTCAAGAGCAGCCAAATTTCATGTATAAAAGTTCACCGAGTCCAGGAAGGAGGGAAAGGAATTCCAGAATGACTCATTGTTTAAGGAATAAGGCCCCAAGTGTTCTGTGGTTGCCATTTTGAAACTTGAATAAAATGTATAGAATTCAAATCATAGCTTGAATTCCGAATCGGAGCAGATTGGGGCTACAGTGTTTGAGCAATATGCAGCTTCTAGTCATCTGCTAATAAGCAACTTCAAAACATAAATGGGGCACTCGTGATCTGTGCTCTGAATCCTCTGAAGGTTTCAAAGTCTTTTAATCTATTTGTAGCTTTTTATTATTGAGTAATGAAATGCTGCTAAAGTACTGGAACCAATATGCAAAACACATATTAAATCAAACATCATTCAAGGAGAACAGATCCCCAAAGACGAACAGTAAGGTACAAAATGAATTTATGGGGAGTAAACTTTTGTTGGGCGGTGGAGGGGAGAGTAAACTTTTTTTTTATTACCTTTCATGACCAAGAAGCAGAGTTTTCTGGTTAATCAACAGGGTTTTTAACAAAATTGTCATCTATAATGGACATAAATGACCAGTTTAAAAAAGTAAAGGTTCTGTTCTGCTCAAAGCTAAAACTGTTTTGGGGGCACCTGAGTGGCTCATTCGGTTGGGCGTCCGACTTTGGCTCAGGTCATGATCTCACAGTCCAGTTCGTGGGTTCGAGCCCCTTATCAGGCTCTGTGCTGATAGCTTCGAGCCTGGAGCCTGCTTCAGATTCTGTGTCTCCCTTGCTCTCTGTCCCTCCCCCATTCACTCTCTGTCTCTCTCTCTCAAAATAAAATAAAGATATAAAAAAAAGCTAAATCTGTCCTAAATCTAACTCTTCCTTTAAGATTTATAAGTTATTTTGTGTCTCAGCTCACGTTCTACCTATGATTTAGCTTTAATCTCCGCCACTCTCATGGCCCGTGCTCTGAAATTACCCTGTGCTTCAAGACCGGCACCGTGAAGCTAAGTTTATGTTGTGTCGTCAGGTGACAGGAGAGGCACCAAGCAGAGACCCCGGTTTGGCAGCATTACTGGTTAAACCAGAGTTTACCATTTACATTCTGTGTCTTAAGTTGGCAACTCAAGTTAATATCGACTGTGATCTCATCTAATGGAAAAGTGCCAAGCTATTCTGTTGCAAATTAAACCCTATTCTTAACTAATCTCCCAAAATATATAGTTCTGAATACAGCACATACATTATCCTGTGAAATTGTGTGGTTCTAAATTTAGCCAGCTCCATTGGCTGTTTTCTGCCCTGTCAGATTTTCCCCGCTACCTTTGTTCTTCCTGTTCGGTGCACTCAGAGATTGATCTTCAAGAGCTGCCTCAACAATCCCTTTGGCCCTCTTGTATCTGGCCAATGGGGAGGCACCAAGCAGGAGACGCCAGGGCAAGTGGAGAGAGAGGTCCGGTACTTAATCCCCTTGTTTTCCTGCAGGCTTTGGGGTTGACCTGGCTTCACTCTTTACCAAAGATGAGGCCTCTCTGACGGTTCTAGTTCTCAGTCTCTTGCTCATGTGCTCTCTCACACTCTTGCTCTTCTGATACCCACCCCAATCCATGTTCCCTCAGACTGATGCTTGGTAATGACTTTCTCCTGCTGTTAGTACTTGGACAGTTACACGTCTCAGTGTCTTTCTTAACTGCCCAATCTTTGCAAATAATCCTTTCACTAAACTTGCCTCAGTTTCCCCCATCTGAGTGTGCTAGTTCCTTGTGTAGACTCTGATTTTCCAGCTAAAGTTAACATAAGCTAGATAACAGAAATTAGTCACTCACTTTCCATCCTGTGTGGAAGATGAGGGATGAAGGAATAGATATTTATCTTTTGCATAATACTGTAAGCTCTGGAAGGGCAGGGACCATATCTAATTCCTGCTTTATAATTCTTTACGACACCTGCAAAGGGTTTAGTCCACAGTGCATGCTCAGTATTCATGGGGAGTCTTACTGAGTTCCTCTGAAATCCTCAAATTTGTTATAGGCTTAAATGGAATGTAAGTCCTTGGCTTAGGACATAGACTTCAAGAAGTCAAGAACCACACTATTTTTTTAAACACCACTTAAATATAATCTCCCATGATACAAATTACCAAACCCACTCTGGAAATTCTAATTCCATAAAAGTAGAATATTTACATCATGGGTTATATTGGTTTGTGTTTAGTAGATGAGAAATGATTCTAATTAAAATGTTTAGATCTAATTTTCCTTTTACATTACCAACTTGCCCTTTACTATTTGGTAGTTTTCCTATTTGTGCTATTTTTTAACATATTTATTTATATGGCTTTCACCATGTAAATGGTGTCAATACTGAAGAGTAACATTAACAATATTCTGTACATAATCGGTGGAGGGAACATTTGGATGTGTCTGAAATAGGATTTAAGAACTGCAGGGCGGGGCGGCTGGGTGGCTCAGTCGGTTAAGCGTCTGACTTCAGCTCAGGTCATGATCTCATGGTTCATGGGTTCAAGCTCCTCATTGGGCTCTGTGCTGACTGCTAGCTTAGAGCCTGGAACCTGCTTCAGCTTCTGTATCTCTCTCTGTCTCTCTCTGACCCTCCCCTGCTCATAATTGGTCAATCTCTGTCTCTCAAAAATAAATTTTAAATTTTTTATTTAAAAAAGTTTTTTTTTTAAGAACTGCAGGGCAAAGGGAATAGTTAACAGGAGAGGTATTCTCACTATTTCTTTGGGGTTCATTTTACCAATTTGCTCTTTATTTTCCTTTACTTTTTTTTAAGTCTTTATTTTTGAGAGAGAGACAGTGTGTGAGCAAGGGAGGAGCAGAGAGAGAGGGAGACACAGAATCTGAAACAGGCTCCAGGCTCTGAGCTGTCAGGACAGAGCCCGATATGGGACTTGAACTCACAAACCATGACCTGACCTGATCATGACCTGAGCCAAAGTCGGATGCTTAACCCACTGAGCCACTCAGGCATCCCCTGATTTGCTCTTTGACTTTTACCATAATTCCAAACCTCTCCATACTTTGAATTTCAAAATTACTCCCAGTTGCATGTAACGTAGCAACTAGGAATGGAAAACACTTTGATCTATAATGTAGTAAGTTGTTACCGTATCATAGTCTATTGTATGTATTTCCTACTTTGAGCAAATTCATGTTTTGATATCTACTTGCTCTGAAACTTGCAAAAATAGATTAGGAAAAAGTTAAGAAGAACTTGCCTTTGGACTCTCTTTACTGAAAGGAAACTGCCCGGCTAGTTCAAAGAGCAGACCCCTTACTGTTCATATTTTGCAAATAAGATCATTTCTCCAACAAATGGAGGCCTTTGGAATATTATCAACTCAGATAAGTTAAGCTTTGTGTCTCCCTAGTAAGTGAAACTGTTTAATGATAATTTTACTAGTCCACTTGGGAAGTGACCAAAGCACTATTAGATAAGTTAAAATTTTTAAAAAGCATGGAAAATACTTTTGCCAACTGTTTCTTCTTGGCCTCTTGGCAAAGATCAACAGTTACATTCCCTATCTAGGGACTATCTCTTGTGGGCCAGACCGGATGATCTAATAGGTCTTTATAATCTCCAAATACTGTGACTTTTATCCCCAAGTGAACTACATAGTTTATTTACATAGAAACACATTCACAGGCTCAAGGAAATGCAGTATGACTAATGCTAAGGAAAGTGAGCCAGAATGACACAAGTGGCTTTTTTTTTTTAATAGGAGAAGTAAATTAAAATCATAGACATTCTCTCTAGTTCCCTTCCAGCATCTCAATATGTAGATTTTAGATGTCAGAGTTCCCCAGTAGTGAATTATTTTTCTGCCACCAGCAAATTATAAACATGTTGTCCTGTTAAATCAGTAAACCTTTGCCGTACTTCTCAAGAAAGCTCTTCAATGGAGATTTGGTTTAATTGTTGTTTTAATTTTACATTCTATCCCAGGCACATGGGAAATTAAAAGTGTTAGGGATGATAGAAAAATAAAAATTGCTAGAAAAATACAAACGTGATAGATAAAGCATAATCACTGTGCATTTCAACTTTATTAAGAATGTGTTTTTGTGCCTTGGGCTACATTTATCAAGACAAATGAAGCATTGGGAGGAATCTCCATTTTTTAACAAAAAAGTTGTTTCCTCAGGATTGTGTTGGCAAAGACAATGATTTTAAGGAGCCTCCCCACGCCCCGACCCCACCCCCGGGATGTACAAATATTTTATGCTTTCTCCATCAGGTGATACTTTAAATTGTCTATTTGGGATTAACAATCAAATGGTTTTATTGTTGTTGTTGATTTTTTTAATCAAATCTCCATACATGACACTGGACATCCTTGAAAAATAAATATAGGGAGTGTCAAGAGATCTTACTTCCAGAGAAAGTAAGTTTCTCACTAGTCACTTCCCCAATGTACTTGGGCATACACAGGTGAAAAGAATGTGGTTAATCTGCCAAATAAGAAGGCAGATGACCAGACCCTAGAATTACCCAGGAATTGTGTTCCTAAGCCAACTGGATAAGCTTCAGGCCGTTCTTTATTTTTAGGGGAAGTGCTGGATGATGATCGTTTCTGATAAAAATGGGTAGTAGTGGGGAATTCTGTCTGGGGGCTCGATGACCCGTCCCTTCTAGTGTGCTTTCTGCTTCCCCAGTCCTGATTTATCATTTGGAAGTCCATTCTAGTTTGGCACTGAGGAGAAAGGCCATATAAATACAATACATTACTTTCTGACATCCTGTAACTTACTACACAGTTGATTATGTTGCTTATCCTTAAACGAAAGCATTTCTTAAGAGATGATAATGTTTCCACGGGCTCTCTTATATAGTATGTGCCAAAAGTTCCAGTAAGTCATCCCAATCCCCACAGTGTCAAGTGAACACGTCTCTCCGGTCCCTTCCCACAATAAAGTCAACATGAAATGTAGCGTGTATTCCTCATCCCGCAGTCTTACTGTTTAAAGGAGAGTATCGCTCTCCGGAACATAGCTCATTTTACTAACTTATCTCTGTTTGGTGTCTCATCACATTCTACAATGATTTAGCTTTCATCTCTATCACTTTCATAGCACATGCTTTGAAATTACCCTAAAACTTAGATTCCTGCTGAGGGCCATGTTCATGGTTGAGGATACATTTGTTTGGACTGTTTGTGTCCTCCTAAGTCTAGCTCAAAGGTCATCTCCTCTCTCTCTGTTTGCCTCTCACCTCCCTCAGGCAGCTCTTCCTCTTGTGCTCACATAACGCTTTGTTCAAATAGCTAGCATACTATTACATGAGTGCTACACACATCTGTTTTACTGAGAGCTTTAGTGAATTCTTCGATGGGACAGACACCATTTCAATCACTCTTTTATTCCCAAGCAGACACATAATAAGTGTTGACTCACTTGAGCCAGATTTCCTTCCAGTAAACAATTTGATAGGCCCGTGATCTAGGGAGTGGTACCTACCATTTGCACCCCACGTTTCCATTCTGTGTTGCATTCTGCAGCATCTGTGGATTGTTTTTCTTTCATTCTGCTATTGTTTCAGTGCACCAGATTGATGCTGAAATGTTTAATAGTAGGAGGCAGTTGAGGGTTGGCTTTTGAAAAGTTTTCTTAGAATATTGGGAGTTCTCAGAAATGGGATTTCAGTAAACTATAGATACATAGAGTAAGGCCCAATGAGAAACATTAATGCTTATCGGAACACAATTGACCACATTTTAGTTCTTAATTTTTATTTCTGAGGAATCACATGTGAATTCCCTGCCATGGGATGAACTTAAAGGGGAGGATGTGATGAAATCTACCCTTTTCTGCATTGTTCATTGAGTGTAAATAAAACCATCATGGTCATGAAGATGATGAATGGTTTTGCTTTGATGTTACTAACTTTGCACAGTTGTTGCCGCTTCCTACTGAGCCACGTTTCTACAATAGTTTTTGAAGTTTTTTTAAACTGAGGAATATATTTTATGATGGCGGAGGTAGTAATAGTGATGATGGTCATTTGTTTCATTAGCATTCATTGTGCCAATGGAATAGACAGTAAGGACTGAGTTACCTTTTTCACTTACCATAATTAAAAAGTTTTTCCAATTAAGTGACATACTATCACCATACCAACTGCATCTAGCAGTGTCAGTTCAGCTTAGCAATTCAGTCACTACATTTTATTAGTATGTATCGTTTATTTTTGAATCCCAGGAATGAAAAAAGTACATCTCTCTGCCTGAAGGGATTTCAGTACAGCCCTGCCCAGAGAGTTGTTAAGATAGTTAACTACTCATTGGCTTCCCAATCAATATCATTTTGCTTTATAAAATAATCGTTAATTTGTCTCTCTTCTGTTCTCTTTTCTTTTATGTCTGTTTCAAGTTTTAATTTATCAATAGTTAATCAATAATGAACACTAACAATATGGGCCATTCACAATATGATGTATGTGCTCAATCTTCTGTTATACATAAATTATTTATATATGTATATATTCAGGTATTAAATAGTGCTTTACTGAGCATTTATGTTAGGTGCTGTGGTAAATCTAAGATACATATGATATTTCCTGCCCTCAAAGATTTATAAATGTAGTTGGGGGGCGCCTGGATGGCCCAGTTGGTTAAGTGTCTGACTTCAGCTCAGGTCATGTTCTCACGGTTCATGGGTTTGAGCCCCGCATTGGGCTCTGTGCTGACAGCTAGATTCTGTGTCTCCCTCTCTCTCTGACCCTCCCCTGCTTGCTCACTGTTTCTCAAAAATAAATAAATAAATAAATAAATAAATAAACAAACAAATAAATAAATAAATGTAGTGAAGGGAATAAAATAATTAAATGTAGTGAAGGGAATAAAATAATTACTTCACAAACATAAATGCATTAAAAAGAATTCCAAAATGCTGCAGTGAGTCAGAGAAAGAGGATATTTCCAATCATAAATTCAGAGAAGGCTTCATGGAAGATATGTATTTTGTTGTGGGGCTTGAAGAATGGGTCTGATTTTGAGGAACAGAGATTAGGGACAAAATATTCCTGCTGGAAAAATGTGAAGGAGGGGTTTAATTGGCAAGAAATGGGACCTGTTTAGGAACGGAAATAGTCCCTTTGGGCTTAGACATAGTAGAAAGAAGAAAAGTCTTTACAAGCAGTCGGAAATCAGTTCAGAGAAGTTGAATGCCTTGTAAGGTGTTTGGAATTTTGCCAGGTAGCTATGGGGAGCAGGTAGGTTGATTAGCTGCCCACTTTAAGATGATTAATTAGCATATAAAGTGGACAGGACAGGATGTGGGGAGACTAGTTAAGAACGTATTACCACAGACTCAGGTGATCCCTGTATCCATCTAAACTAGAGTGTTGGCAAGGTGTGTAGAGAGGAGGGAATATTCGATATATCCTGTCCGTACAGTTGGGATCTAGTAGTAGATGAATAAGAATAAGGATGACAAATACTTGCCAAAGGTTGATTAAATTAATTTACTTCGGATTTAAACAATATGGTCTTGTGCATTTTTACAGCAGTATTTGGCAGGGATAGAAACAGAGGAAACACATGGCGATATTGAAGATCAGAGTTTGGAAAGTAAAAAAATATAAAGGATCAGAAGATAGAGATCCTGGGGTTTAGTGAAAGCATCATTGAAATGTCTTCACAAATGTTATTGACTAAATGGAAGTTGAAGTACAGCTAGAAGAGAGTGATTAACTGAGGAGATCTGAAGGGATTTGGGGGTTTCTTATATCACAAATAGAAATTGAATACATCCAATACAAGTGAGGAGTGGATATGCAATAAGTAAGAGATTTCCAGAGGGTAGAGCCATTCCAAATGATGATGACGTTCAGGTTATGGCCATGTGTACATGGCTACAGTCATGGAAGTGGAAGGAGATAAATATCATTAGACTTGATGAGGTCAAGGTACCAGAAAGGCCCTCAGACAGCATGGAGGAAAAGATGGTAAGCTGAGATAGAATTAAGTTATAGAATTAAAACACCCCCAAACAGAATGAGAGTTCAGAGAGAAATTTTCATGAACTGTCTCCATCTCTAAGAAAATCATGTTGCTAAAACTGGGCAAGCCTTAGTGGAGAAACCCCATTCTTTCTGCTGGGCTCTGATAATTGAAGAATCTTTAGTTATCTTCTAATTTTTCAAGAATTCAATTTGTCATTTCAAATGCAACGATTATACTTATTCTCTTATTCATTTAAAGCAAAAGTATGTAAGTTCATAGTCACTAGATATGTTTAAGGGTACAGTTGATGCTCATTTATTAATTCCATATTTTCAAGTTTGCCAACTCACTACAATGTATTTATTTGTAAACCCGAATTAATACTAGCAATGCCTTTTGCCTTTTTGTGGTCATTTTCAGACATGGATAGAGCATCGAAAATTTATGTTGCCCCATTCACACACTCCAAGCTGAGGTCAAGCAAGGTGACATTCTGCCTCCTTGTTTCAGCTCTCAGATGGTGTCCTTTCTGAGATCTATGTAGCACCACATTTTTCCCATTTTTGCACTTTTGTTGATGATTTCACCGTTTAAAACGGCCCCCAAGTGTAATGCCATAGTGCTGTCTAGTTTCTAAGCACAAAAAGCTGTCACGTGCCCTTTGGAGAAAATACACGTGTTAGATAAGCGTCATTCAGGCATGAGTTATAGCTGTTGGCTGGGAGTTCAATGTTAATGAATCAACAATATATATTAAATAAGGTGTCTTTAAACAGAAACGCACATAAATCAGGGTTATGTATTGATCGGTTGATGAAAACATGACGAGAATCTTGCAGGAAACACTCCTTGTATTTCCCCTGGGAGCAATTCTTCAGCATTCACTAATTCAATGTTTGTGGCAACTCTATAGACAGAACTACTGCAAATAACGAGAATCAACTGTACCTTGTTTGGGTGAAAGGTAGCTATTTTAGATGTTTGGATCCCCACTCAAATTCTTTATCACTAATGACCATTTCCTCGTCACAGTGTGCAAGCTTTTCATAGATGCTATTCTCTTGTTAATTGTTTGATGAAAACCAAAATATTACTTAAAAGTTTTGTTTCAAAGGAATTTTAGACTTAACAGACACCTTACAAAATAGTACAGCATTTCATCTAGATTTCCTAATGTTAACATTGTTTATAACTATAATATAATTATCAAAACTGGAAAATCGACATTGTTATAATACTACTAACTAATACGTAGACTTTACTAGAATTTCTCAGCTTTTATCTTTTCCTGTGTCAGGAAAAGTGCATTTAGTGTCATGTTTCCTCAGTCTCTTTCCTATTGTGAGAGTTGTCCAGTCTTTCTTTGTCTTCTGTGGTTCAGATATTTTTGTGTTTTTAATTTTTAACATTTATTTATCTTTGAGACACAGAGAGACAGAGCGTGCGTGGGGGAGGGGCAGAGACAGAGGGAGACACAGAATCTGAAGCAGACTCTAGGCTCTGAGCTGTCAGCACAGAGTCCGAAGCAGGACTCGAACTCACAAACTGCCAGATCATGACCTGAGCTGAAGTCAGCTGCTTAACCGACTGAGCTACCCAGGCGCCCACAGACACTTTTAATGATTACTACTGGTCAGGTATTTTGTAGACCGTCCTCAGTTTGGACTTACGGGATGTTTTCTGATGATTAGATTGTGGTTACTTCTTTTTGGCAAGAAGTCCATGGAAGAGATGATGACATTAATATCAGAGCCAATGATGTTTTACTTGCCTTCCTAGTGATGTTAATTTTGCTCACCTGGGTGAGGTTGCGTCTGCCATATTTCTGCACTATAAAATTACTATTTTTCTCCTTGTTACTATATTTCTCTTTGCAATAAAACTTTTTTCTGTAATGATAAATTTTCTAAAGTACATTTCGTTCCACCAGCAATTATCAATATTCAGTTCAGTGCTGAGAACAGTGATAAGTATGTGGCTTGATTTTTAAATAGTATCCTTTTGTTCACTGGGGACAGACATCTAGTTGGGGAGATAGGTAGGGCACTCATTAGATAACACTGGACAAGGAAGGAAATGGAGAACTGCATTGTGACAAAGAGCATGGCACAGAATAGAAAGCTAGAGGAGTAGGGGAGGCATCTTGTAGAAAGTGGCAACTCATGCCGGCCTTTGAAGGGCAGGAGGACTTTAGGTAAAAATTTATAATTCAGTAAAATTGGTGACATATATCGCATACCTTAGTTTCCTGGAAACTGTCTTAGAACCCGGAACTATATCGATAAAAACACAATTCCTACCTTGAAGGAGTTCCCAGTCTAGTGGGAAGGACAAGAGAGATATCTGAGTAGAAAGCATAAATGATTGGTGTCATAGAGAGGTGGGTAAGCAGCCTGTTACGGGTGTGGGGGGAGCAATACTGTGCCTTAGAGGTTAAAATTGACAAACTTTGGGGCACCTGCGTGGCTCCGTCAGTTAAGGGTCTGGCTTTGGCCCAGGTCACGATCTCGCGGTTTGTGAGTTTGAGTCCGGCATCGCTGACAGCTCGGTGCCTTGAGCCTGCTTCAGATTCTGTGTCTCCCTCTCCGTCTGACTCTCCCCCATTCATGCTCTGTCTCTCTCTACCTCTCAAACATAAATGAATGTAAAAAACATCCTTAAAAAATCAACAAACTTCAGGTTGTCTAGATTCTCCACACATTAAGAATGCAAAAAACAAAAACAAAAACTCCTGTCTTGCTGTCACTCAGTCTATACTTGAACAGAACACTTTTAGTCACCGAAGTTAACTTCTCAATACATCTTCTTCCACCAGTGCATCTAGTTCTTCCCTGTGTCATTTCAGGGAATAATCTAATCCCTTTTGTTAATGTTTATTCCTTTTCCTTTTTGAGAGAGAGAGAGAGAGACAGAGCACGCCAGCAGACGGGGTGGGGGAGAGAGAGAGGGAGACAAAGAATCCGAAGCAGGCTCCAGGGTCTGAGCTGTCAGCACAGAGCCCAGTAAGGGCTCGAACCCAGGATCCACAGGGTCATGACCTGAGCCAAAGTCAAGACACTTAACCAACAGAGCCACCCAGGCACCCCTCCCTGATTTTTAAAAATGGTCCTAAAAGAAATCACATTACATCCTTTCTTAATGTCCTCTTTTCAAGAGAAACATGAATAAATCTACATACTATATGCGATTCCTAGATCCTTCAGAACTCAGTGTGTTGGCTAGGTTTGTACTTCCCTTAAAAATAAGCCATTTCATGGGGCGCCTAGGTGGCTCAGTTGGTTGAGCATCCAACTTTGGCTCAGGTCATGATCTCAGGGATTCATGGGGTCAAGCCATGTGTCAGGGTCTGCGCCGACAGCTCAGAGCCTGGAGCCTGCTTCCGATTCTGTGTATCCCTCTCTCTCTCTGCCCCTCCTCTGCTCATGATCTGTCTCTGTCTCTCAAAAAGAAATAAATGTTAAAAAAAAATCCATCCCCCTGTATCCTATTCCTCAGATTCTCACACTTAGGCTGATCTCCTTCCATGGGAATATTTTAAAAGAATTGTTATGTGAGGTCTCCCCCACCCCATCAGTTGGAGTTTTGAACCTAGCATTCAAAACTTATTTATTTCTGTCATATTTGGTGCTCTTCATTTGACCTCTTGTCAGAGTTCTCTTTGAACTTTGATCTTGTTGGCTGGCATAGCTTTTATTTCCCCTCACTTTTAATATCTGAAGATTTGATAAGAATATAATCTTTTTTCATCCAAGGATTTAATAAAATAAACAAGACAGGGTCAAGAACAGAGCTCCTGGGCAGACCACGTATGTCTGGTCATTTCACCATATAAAAACCTATACTATCAGGCAGCCTCCATGTCTCCCTCTGCAGGGAACGCATGGTAAAGGTCATGCTCATTGACAGCCTTGAGCCTGACCCAACCAGAGCCCAAGGTGGCATGTTGGCCAGCAGTTTCAAATCAGGTTACACTTTAAGGAAAATGGGTTCTATTACATCACGTCCTAAAAGCCAGCAAGAGTCATTCTTATTAAGGGCAGTAATTCGCTAGTATTAGGCTGCTTGTGGGATTTTCTTACATACATGGTCGTATAGATATGAGATGGCATAAGTTGTCAGTGAAGACTGTGGGTTAGGGAATGACAAAATAAAAGCAGAATTTAAAGTGGAGTGTGTATATATATATATAGTCTGTTAATGGAGCTCCAGATGGACTGGAGGGAGAAGAAACTGGAGAGAGGGAGGCCAGTAGAGAAACCACTGGAGTAGTCCCTGAGGTGAGGGGGCCAAGAACTTCATCAAAGACAGTAGTGAAAAGTGAAGAGGAAGGAACAGATCAAAAGGTACCTGGTCACAATACCTTTGTAACTTTTGTAAAAATGGATTTGGGGAGGGAGGGTAGGGGCAAATCGAAGATGACGTTCACATTTTCAATCTGGAAAAATGATGGCTGGAAAAAAAAGAGGAACCCATAAGGAGAATCCTGTATAGGGGTAGGTTGGTTTTCCTGTTTTTGTGTGACTCAGTGGTGATGAGAGACCAGAGTATCTCGGACGGGAGACTGAGATTATAGAGTCATCATCCACTAGGATAGAGAGAAGGGTTTCTGTGGAATGCTTCCTTTGAGGTGTGGCAGAATCATAGGACCACAGTAGGTGCCAACTCCCCTTGGTTTTCCGGCTCATAGGTGGGTGGTTGCAAAGTAACAAATATCATTTCTGATTAAATCAAGGATCCCTGAATTTTGCAGACCCTCTTCATATGTTGCAGATGGTAAATGTGGTTATGAAAATATTGGAAATGGAAGTATGCTAAGATAGATGATGTCCGCATCATAGAATGAGCCCTAGGAATAAAATCCTGGAGATCCTGTTCTTTAACCATCAACAGATATTCTAACAAAGCTATCTACCTTCTTCCAAATAGAACATTCTACTTTTTCTTTCAATGAACGTTCAATTTGTCATCTCTCTACAGCCACTAAAATAAAAGAATGAAATCTTTTAAGAGAGAATGAAATCATATTAACTTGAAGCCCTCATTAATCAGCCCTTAGAGAAGACCCCGTTATTAAGCTCTTGCTCATTCACTAAGTACCTGACTGTGCTTATGCCTGGGGCCAAGGTCACATAGGCTTGCCCTCTCTGGAGACCCTACAGGCAAGAGCAAGAGAGAAAAAAATGTATGATGGCCACCTAAAAGGGCTAAATGAGCCTCTCTTCAATTATATCAGCAATTCCTCAGCTATTCTATTTTATCAAGGAACAATCTCTTCCACATAAGTACATCTTTATAAGAATAAAAGCTTACCGGGGCACCTGGGTGGCTCAGTCGGTTAAGTGTCCGGCTTCGGCTCAGGTCATGATCTCATGGTTCGTGGGTTCAAGCCCGCATCAGGCTCTGTGCTGACAGCTAGCTCAGAGCCTGGAGCCTGCTTCAGATTCTGTGTCTCCCTCTCTCTGACCCTCCCCTGCTCTCACTGTCTCTGTCTCTCAAAAACAAATAAAAAGACATTTAAAAAATTAAAAAAAAAAAGAATAAAAGCTTACCTATCTGAGCATTCCAACACTCCTTAGTCTTTTAAAGCAGTTTCCTGCCCTGAACCCACATGGTGGCTAAGGGTCATCTCTTAGTAGAATGGGCCGTTGTTGAATTCCACACTCTCATAAAGTCTTTCTTGGCTTTTTGCTTCAAAGTCATCTTAGTATTGATGGTTGGCAGTTGCCCCTCCTGATCTTTTGTGCTTGCCCTTCAACTGCTCCCCCGGGTTCACCTGCAGCTCATTTCTCTGAAACATAGGCCTGGGGAAACAGCTAACCAAAATGACGGCACACTAGAAGAGAAATGAGTCACTACACGGTTCCGAGGGGGCCTCTCAAATCAAGGCATAGTGTATCGTGGAGACATTCAGCTTGCTACACAGAGTGTCCAGAAGGGTGTGGTTGGCTCACTGCCGTCTGGATGCCAGGAGGTTGAGGTTGATGAAATACCGACCTCAGAACTAGGGGGCAGGGTATGTTGCTCTCTGTACAGTATAGATTACTAGGTCACAAGTTAATAGGTGTTTTAGGGATGGAAAGCAAAGTGTCATGTCTGGAAAGTGGAGAAAGGGTAGACTTTTCTGTAACTGAGCAGATGCAAGCAAAATTTAGCTCACCATGGAATTATAAAAATAACGATAAATATTACACTCCCATATTGGGTGTCTTCTTCCAAATATACGCATATACATATACCATTTTGTCAGTTTCACTGGTGGCCATTTTATTAAGCCAGAGGAAAGTAGTGTTCAGTCACCAGTGGGAATGCCATTGTTTTCACTGCTTCTGAAAAGTATTGTCCTCAATAACCATGGAACTCTTGGCTAACCAAGAGCCAAGCACTGAAGAGTACGCTAGACACACAACCCTAGGGTAGACACAGGAAAGGGAAACAGTCACTTGGGGGATCACAGCTATATTTTATTATTGAAAGATTAAGAAGTACCATGATTAGCTCAGAGCTTCAGATTTTGTGTTAAGTGTTTGAGAGTTATTTGTGAGTCATCGTAAGTACCTAGTTGGGGGGCACCTGGGTGGCTCAATTGGTTAAACATCTGACTTCGGCTCAGGTCATGATCTGACAGTCTGTGAGTTCCAGCCCTGTAACAGGCTTCATCAGACTGCTCAGAGCCTTGAGGCTGCTTTGGATCCTGTCTTCGTAGCTCTCTGCCCCTCCCCAACTTGTATTCTCTCTCTCTCAAAAATAAATAAACAGTAAAAAAAATTTAAGTACCTAGGTGGGCTCCGCATATGTTAGGTGATATGTAGCATTCTTTCTTTACTAGTTTTAGGTTTTTCTAAGAAGGAACATGTGACCATACTCTTCCTTCTCATACTATTTTAGATGAAAAGTATTTTAAGTTTAAAATTATGATAATTTCTAGATTGGCTATTTTTTAAGTTTATTTATCTATTCTTGAGAGAGAGAGAGAGAGACAGAACACACAAGGTGGGGAGGGGCAAAGAGAGGGGGAGAGAGAGAATCTCAAGCAGGCTCTGCACCATCAGCATGGAGCCTGAGGTGGGGCTTGAACCCACGAACTCTGAGATCATGACATGAGCTGAAACCAAGAGTCAGAACGCTTAACTGACCCCTAGATTGGCTATTTTAAACTGATACAGAAATAATTTGATTACAACTATCATTTAGTCATATCAATATTAAGATAATCTGGGGGCACCTGGGTGGCTCAGTCGGTTAAGCATCCAACTCTTGATTTTGGCTCAGGTCATGCGTGATATGACAGTGCGTGAGCTCAAGCCCTCAGTGGGCTCTGTGCTAACAGTACAAGCCTGCTTGGAATTTCCTCTCTCTCTCTCTCTCTGCCCATCCCCTGCTTGCCATTCTCTCTCTCTCTCTCTCAATAGATAAACTTTTGTTAAAAAGATATCTTAAAAAAGATAGAATCTATTATGCTTGAAACTTAGAATAGTGTTTGTATCTCCTTTAGTGGTCTTTTTTCTTGTCTTTAGTACATCTGGACAAAGAGCTGAAGACACAGCATTCGTATTTTATATATGGTTGAACTGGAACCCAGGGAGGACTAAAGACCCAGAGTCACACCAGGATATGGATAGCATGAGGCCAGTGCTATCTGGAAGGAAGAGGACCAGAAGTTCAAATAAGCAGGAAGGGTTTGCTGACAGCAGGCTAAGGTTCAAGTACAGAGGAGTAATTTACAAAAGAGGAACAAGTAGAAGCAAACGGAGTCTCAGATTCTAAATGTCAGGTGATAAACGGGGAGGTGTTAACAGGCAAAACTGAACATCAGTCTTAGGAATGGAAGGTGTCCTCTCTGTTCTGTTTTATGTTGTTTGCTGGCATAGAAGGTTCTAGGGCCTCAGAATTTAGTCATGGCCAGATAGAAGTCCAAATATAAATCCTGCCCCTCAATGAGACAACAGAGAAACATAGATTGCCTCATAGTTGGTTCTATTTAAGTGGCACCCTGAAACTGAACTTCTCTGAGTCCATTGCACAATTTTGTTCATAAACTTATGAAATGGGCTGCAGTATTTGAAGAGCCTTCCTCTCATCTAGCAAAATGGTTTCCGAGAAGAGGGGGGAATTCAGGTTTAAATTGGATCCCACTAATGCAGGAAGAAGAAACAACTTCCTAGAGATCTTTTTTAGAACAGCTCCTCTATTCTTGATATAACATCAATGCAGATAGTCCAGGATCTGGATCGAACTTTGCACTATCCGGAACAGAAGGCCATCAAACTTTATCGAGAAAGGGCCAGAGAGTAAATGTTTTAGGCTTTGTTGGCCACAGGGTCTGTGTTGCAACTACTCAATTCCGCCATTGTGGAATTCCGCCATTTTTTACTATAGTGAGAAAAAGCAGCCATACAAGAGTAACAAAGTGGAGCAGGCAGATTCCAGTACAACAGGAAGCAGGATGGACTTGGCTCAGAGCCTGTAGCTTGCTCGCTCCTAAACTAAAAGAATGAAATTTGTGGGGTGTGTGGATGGCTCAGTCAGTTTAGCATCCAACTTTGGCTCAGGTCATGATATTGAGGTTTGAGCCCAGTGAGTTCCAACACCATGTGGGGGGCTCTGTGCTGACAGCTCTGGAGCCTGGAGCCTGCTTCACATTCTGTGTCTCCCCATCTCTCTGCCTCCCACCCTTTGCACCCTCTCCTCTCTTGCTTGCTCTCAAAAATAAACAAACATTAAAGAAATTTTTCTTAAAGAATGAAATTTGTCTACCAACAAAAATGTATTAAAAAGCAACCCTCCTGTCCCTGTATGTCATGAAGAGTGTACAACAGAACATGGAGAAATAAGGCTCATCTGAAGTCTTCAATCCCAGAATTTCTTAATGAGTATAACCTTCTCCTCTATCATTTGCCATTTCGATCAAACTGTCCTATGAATCAATCAGCCTTTGAAAGAGTGATTATATTATCCATTTTATTTTGGGAAAAGGGATGCCTGTATTCCCCTTACTAAAAGAGGCTGGTTGCTTCTTAAAGACAATCTCCTAGCAATTTTCCTCTTCTAAGCAACTGGGTTAAAGAGCCTCCTTCTGCCTTGATTTTCTTTAATCACATGCCCTCACTGTATCTATTATTCTCATTTCTCCTTGAAACCTTCACACTGGGACCACATTTACCCATGACTTGTTTATCTTTTGTGTGTTTGGTTTTTGTTTAGACAATAGTTTGCTCTCCATTGACTGCAGTACTCGAAAGCAGTGGCATAGAATATCTAGAAACAATGCATCATCCCCAAGTCACTTCTATTGTAGAATGCTTTATGTGATTTTTTTTTCTTGAGGAACTCGTTTACTTTGGTAATTGTATTCTGCCCAACCTAATATTAAAATAAACTCTAGGGGTTCCTGGGTGGCTCAGTTGTTTAAGCATCCAACTTAAGCTCAGGTCATGACCTCATGGTTCATGAATTCAAGCCCTACATGGGGTGAGCTTGAACCTGCTCCAGGTGAGCCCAGCTTCTCTCTCCCTCTCTCTTTCTCCCTTTCTCTGTGCCCCACATGGGATTCTCTCTCTTCCCCTCTCTCTGCCCCTCACTCACTTGCACCCTCTCTTTACCATAAACACATAAGGGTGTCTAGGTGGCTCAGTCCTTTAAGCATCTGACTTCAGCTCAGGTCATGATCTCATGGTTCATGGGTTTGAGCCCTATGTTGGGCTTTGTGCTGACAGCTCAGAGCCTGGAGCCTGCTTCAGATTCTGAGTCTCCCTCTCTCCGCCCCTCCCCCACTCATGCTCTGTCTCTCTCTGTTTCTCAAAAGTGAATAAATGTTTAAAAATTTTTAAATAGGTAGATAGATGATAGATAGATAGATAGATAGATAGATAGATAGATAGATAGATAGATAAAATCAACTCTTAATTTCTGGAGTACTTCACTGACCAAAGTGACATAAAAGTATGTCTCTGATTAGGAAAATCATTTGACATGGAAAACACGTGTACAGATAAGACATTTGAGTGTCTGAACAACCATATGACAGCTGGGATGTCAATCAGCACATATGTTTGGAAACCCCACTGTCGGTCATGGGTATGTAGCAGGTACCCCAATATTATTAGGGACTCACATCCACAACACAGCCATGACAATCAAAGTACAGAACATCTTCATCACTTCCAAAAGTTTCCATGTGTCCCTTTGTGGTCTGCCTTACTCTCACTCTGGCCCTAGGCACACTCTGATCTGCTCTTTGTCTCTACAGATTAGTTGGCAATTTCTACAGTTTTATAGAAATGGAATCAATATAGTATATACTCTTTTGTGTCTGGTGTCTTTCATTCAGTATAAAGATTTTGAGACTCACCCCTGTGTAAGTAGTTTGTTCCTTCTTATCAGTGAGTTAATTAGTTTCAGCACAGAGCCTGATGCAAGACTCAAACTCATGAACCGCGAAAGCATGACCTGAGCCGAAGTCAGACATTTAACCAACTGACCCTCCCAGGTGCCCCCTGCTCCCCACTTCTGGACTCCTGAGGGAGAATCTCTCCTATACCTAGCTTCTGGAATCTCCTAGGCATTCCTCAGCTAACCTCTCTGCCTATGTCTTCACATGGTCTCCTTCTTGGTCTCAGTATTGTCTCCTTTTCTGTCTCTTATAAGGACTCTGTCATTGGACTTAGGGATCAGCCCACAAAAGGATGACTTCATCTCAAAATCTTTACCTTAATTATGTCTCTAAAGGCCCTTTTTCGGGGTGCCTGGATGGCTCAGTCAGTTAAGCCTCCGACTTCAGCTCAGGTCAGATCTCACGTTCGTGGTTTCGAGCCCTGCATTGGGCTCTGTGCTGACAGCGAACCCTGGAGCCTTCTTCCGATTCTGTGCCTCCTTCTCTCTCTATGCCCCTCTCTGCTCATGCTCTGAATCTCTCTGTCTCAAAAATAAATAAAACATTAAAAATAAAATAAAATAAAATAAAGGTCCTTTTTCCAAAAAAGTTCACATTCTGAGGTTCCCGGTAGACATATTTTTGGGGAGTCACAATTGCACTCAACTCTATGAGTATTTTAGAAAATTCCCTCCTAAATATTGTGTGTTTCATGATGCTAATATAAATGGTTTAAATTCTTCATTTCCAATGATTTGCTGCTAGTATCTAAAAATACAATTGACTTGGATGTATTGATCTTATATTTGCTAGATAATACTTTGCTAAATGCAATTATTAGTTCTGGCTATTGTTATATAGATTATTTTAGGATTTTCACATAAACAAGCACACCAGTTACAAATAGTTACACCAGTTACCAAATAAGGCAATTTTACTTTTTCTACTTAGGCCTTTTCTTTTTCTTGCTTTATTACAATGACTAAGATGTCCAATGAAATGGTGACTAGAAGTAGTAAGAGCAGGCCTTTTCCCCAATAGTATGGGGAATTAATTTTATAATTAAGCATTTAGGATTTTGTTTACAATAAGTTTTTATAGAATGCATGTTATCAGATTGAAAAAATTCCTTTTTTATTCCTAATATGAGAGGGGTTTTGTAATAAAAAAGAATGTGAATTTTATCAAATGATTTCTCTGCATCTATTGAAATAATGATATGCTTTTTCCCATATAGCCTACTAATATGATGAATTACCTTGATTATTAGATACACATCAATCTTATGTTTCTGGAATAAATTCTAACGGGATACAATATTCTTTTATATGTTGCAAGATTGGATTTATTAAAATTTTGTTAAGGATTTTTACATTTTTGTTTATGAAGAATATTGGTCTATGATTGCCTTATACTTTATTTTTCCAATTTCGATTTTAAAAAAATGAATGAGGGGAGTGTTCCCTGTTCTTCTATTTCCTGGAAAAGTTTTGTAAGGTTACCATTATTTCTTAACTTGGGTATTTGATAGGAATCACCAGTCATACCATTTGGACCTGGAATTTTCTCTGTGGGAAATTTTGATAATGAATTTAATTGCTCTGAGTGATACAAGGCCATTTAGCTTTTCTGTTTCATCTGTGTCAGTTTTAGTAAGTTGTATTTTTAAAGGAATTTGTCCATTTTATCGAAGTTCTGAGCTCATTATTTTTATATGTCTACCCTAGATATCTTCTCCTCTTGAAACTTTCCCTGGCCCTTCCAACGGGAGCAATTGCACATTCTTCATGCCATTTCTTTATCTGGTTGCATTTGTACCTTCCACTGTCCTATGAGGTTGTTTGCCCATATATCTCTTCTTATGCTGAGTGATGGGTCTTAAAGTTTAATGGCTGCATCCTATTTATCTCTGAGTCTCTGCCACCTTACATGGTGCTTGGCACACACTAGATACCGATCTGTCATCAGCCTGTTCCGCTTATTGGTGTCTAATTTATAGTTATACATGCATGTTTCTGACTTCCTCTGACTACCTTTTTACTTATGATTTGAGCATCTTTTGCAAAAATGGCATGTATTATTCAATGTTCATATTCCTTCTGTGTCTTATATTTAGAATAATTTAACCTCTAAAATAACACTAAACTTACAAAACCCTTACAGAAAATAGAAGAACATGGAACACTCACTGCCTCACTCATTTTTAAAAAATTTTTTCTTTATGGTTATTTTTGAAGGAGAGAGAGAGAGAACACGAGCAGGGGAGGTACAGAGAGAAAGAGGGACACACAGAATCCAAAGCACACTCCAGGCTCTGAGCTGTCAGCACGGAGCCTGACGCAAGGCTCAAACCCACGAGCCATGAGATCATGACCTCAGCCGAAGTCAGAAATATAACTGACTGAGTGACCCAGGCGCCCCTTCTTTCACTCATTTTTAATCAAAATTGGACTATTAAATCAAATAGGCAAGCTTTGTTGAGTGCCTACTATAAGCCAGGCATTGTGATAAACAATTTATATTCCTTATCTCATTTAACCTTGAAATAAATAGGCATAGAAAATATTATTATCCCCAATCTTGCAAGTCAGGAATCTGAAGTTCCAGAAAGTTAAGTACTTTGCCCAAGTCCACAGAGTTATTGAGTGGCTATTAAGTTATTAAGCTATTAATTGGACTTGAGCTTCAGATCCAAGCCTCAATGATTCCATTATTTATCTTATTCATTTCAATTTTACTTTTGCCCATTTGATTTTCTATAAGGCCCTTGATGGATTCTTCCCAGGTTATTGTTAAATTTTGCCAGAGTAGAATATTCTGTGCCCCCCACCCTCCAATTGAGTATTGGAATCACTGTAAGTTTAGAAAAATGCCCAAGCATTCCCTGAGTAATGATTCTGCGTAGAGTGTGCAATATACCGATGTTGCGAAGTAGATGCCCAACGGGCTTCTCTCAAAGTGTGCTGCATAACTCCTCATTGTCTCCCCACCACTCATCCCCCTTTGTCTACAGGCCTGCCATTATTTTAATGGAAGCAGATGCTCCCACTCTGAATGTGGCTTACTGAGGGCATCATTGGTTCCTGAGTTCCTAACCCAGATGTCTTAAGGGCAAACCGGCAGCCAGGCCATGATAACCCAAGCAATGCCCATGGCTTGTTGGGAAAGGAGAGTATACTTCCTTATAGAAGATCTTACCTTTGTGTGTGTTCCATATTGGTTCTGTTTAGGAAGGCCTATGGGCCAGTTTGTACAAGGCAGATTCTTTCTCTGAAGAAGAAACACCAGATCCAATCACATAGTCTCTCTGCTACTGCTAAGATCCTTCTACCTTAAGTCTCTTCTCTCTCAACAAAATAGTACTCTACAAATCACCTAACCAGGGTTCACATGATAATCAGGCTTTTTTCCAACTGGAAATAATGACTAGTGCACCATTTTCCCAATACATTTCAGCCAAAGAACTAGGAAGGGGAGGCAAGTTTTTCAATGATTCCAGCCTATCAGTTGACACAAGATGTTTCTGAGGTCTTCCCAATGTTGAAAACAACAACGACAGTTATGGCACTTGTTTATTTATTTGTGTGCAATACCATGGTCAGGAACTTGCTATTTCACGAGGGAAATTATTTGCAATACATCATTGAGGAGATGACTTAATTCACACTGATCATTCCCTGTAGTCTGGCATGAGGTGGTCGGTACTTTCATGCATTATAAGCACCAGACAAGGGAGCTGAATAAATGTTCTCTCTCTTGAAATTCTAGTCTCAGTTGGAATGACTCCCCAAGGCATCACAGCTCTAGGTGCTTGGTGACTAGAAATGAAGCAAGAACTCCCAGGTGTGTTCACATTTGGGGGGGGAAAAGCTTAAAAAAGTATCCCTGCCTTTTAGATGTCAGAGATTAACACGAGGAGGTTTCTTGCTTTCAGGTAGAAGATACAGCTTCTTTGCAGTCTGAGCATCCAACTTGTTGAGAGAAGGACTTTGTCGAGACTTACCGTTAATTAGTAATGTTTATTGACACAAACCTAGATCAAGTGATATTCTATGTGGAGGCAGGTTAGAGGTTGGAATGAATACATGAACCCTTAGAAGCTACTTTTGGCTGAGGATTTTTGAGTTGCCACTTGAAATCAAGGGAAGTACCAAGGATAGTGGGAGTTGAGGAGAAAAGAAGGGCAGGATATAATCTCTTTTTATTCCCCCACTTAACCCTGTGCATAGGTAGAGCCCAGTCTATATGAGCTGTCCTATAAAAACTTGCTGAATGAATGAATGAGTGAACAAATGAATGAATGTTTGATTCTGAATCTCTTATACCATTGTTTCAAATGATGGTGGACGTGTTGTGTTCCATCTGAGTGTTACAGGAAGCTAGGAGACACCTCCCTATTGGATCTTGCACACTGGGAGAGTACTTTGTACTGTCTGGATAGGACAAGCTTCTGGTCATTGTTCCATTTATCCAGAGGCAGAAGGGACCCTCTTGCCTACAACAGAGTTGCCAATTTCAACAAAGAGCCCACATTGCCTAAGGATACAGTGTTTCATCTTAAAAGGTACAGTCTTGGATCCTCCACCACAGGGAGGATTTCTTGGAAATGGACTCCAGAGACTTTCCTACTTAACCAGGATGCAAATTGCATTGCTACCTAATTCCCCTTCTGAGGCCCTATGAAAGGACTAAGTTGGAACAGAGACAGAAGATATTAGGACAGATTTTCCCCCCATTCTTCCTGCTCTCCTACACAGAAATGAACTTGATTTCAACAAGATGACCCAATTCTTTGCATGCTTTCCTACCCACTTTTACCCATAACGCTTTGAAATCACTGTCTGATTCACATTGTGCAGAGACACAAAATGAAAAAGAAAAGATAAACTTTTGCAGTAAAAAGTAAAATGGCATTTAATTAAAACTAAGTTTCCAAGTTAATGGGGGGGGGAATGGTATTTTGTTCAAAACAAAACAAAACAAAACAATAACTCTGTGATTAAACCTCAGCACAGCATAGCACATCACTACCCTTTTGTGGCTTTTGCGTGCCTTTTATCTGTGCACTGGAGGCAGATACTTCTCGTGTTGTTAACAATTGCTCTACTAAATTGTACCCAACAGTGTGCATCACTGTAACCTTGTTTACTCGCAAACCTTTCATTTCCTTCCTGTACTTTCCTTAAGCTTGTTTCTGAGGGGTGATGCATTCACATGCGCTTTCAATTTTAAATAACACAGTCCATTCATTTGACAAGGAGGCATCTTTATTTGCTTAACGTGGGGGAAGAATCAGATTGAGATTGTGTTGTAAATAAATCCCATCGGCTTCCTTCCCTTTGCAGGGAAAGCTGGGGGGTGATAGAAAAGAGAACCTGAAGAAATTGAAATTCCATTAGGCTTTTATGAACTCAAGCCTTAGAATAAGTAGAGCTAAATCTGTGGAATTGGGGGTGGGGGAGATATGACGAACATGCAAATGGTGTTTTGTTAGAGCTTTTACTTTAGAGCACTCCAGTGTCTCCCTTCTCTTCCTTCCACTAGCCTGACCCCACCCCAGCTCCACAGTCAGAATCAAGGGCATGGGGCACTTCCGGAGCCAGAAGGAGAACAAGAGTGAGGCTCTAGGTGAATCTTTCCCGGTCATCATGAGAGGCACAAGCAGAAAGCCTGCCTTTTTCGATCTTTCTAAAGCTGCCATCCAAGAAACACCTAAAGCATTTTCTGCACATAAAATACTTAATCCTAAACAAAATTTTTTGAATTAAATAAAATACTTAATCTTGTTGGGAATCTTTTGAGGTAGGAAAATCTGATGCAAAAGAAACGTTCCCTCAATTCCTATGCGCTGGGTAGGCTCCTGGAAACACTGGAGGGATTGTTCGCCAGAAAGTCTTGGCAGTTTTCAAAGATGGCTGGCCAAGTCATGAGAGAACGAGAAGTGGGTTATGTAGTACTGAGTCCAGCATTGTGTGCAAAACCCAGGTTTCAATGTAAAGAAATCTGTGGCACGAAAACCTTGGAGCGCATATCATCCTCCCTTGTCTTTACAAGCACCCCGTTCTTGAAACAAAAACCTTTTTAGAAGATTAGAAAGAATAGAAGAGAGTCAGTGTGGTCCTAAAGGAAGCACATCTCTTTGTTTTAATTTTCTTTTTCTTTTGCTTTTACGTTTAAGAGTTAAGACAACATTTCAGCAGAGAAATGTGGAGAAGGGTAAAGGGAAATCAATAAAGTTATTCTGTGACTTTTCCCAGGAGGGAGCTGTGTTAATCGAGAATGGCCTGCTTGGCTATATATCAAGTCCGAGGAGAGAGCAGGAGTTGATTTTGAAACAGATTTTCCTAGCTATATATACACACACACACAAATATATATACATAGATTACATATATACATGTAATCATGTATATACATATGTACATACACTGTTATAAACATTCTAACATATATGAACAATGTATGTTATACACTCACATTTAAAAAGCACATAAAAATACTTGCTTTAGATAATTAGTCATATTGGACAAAAATTCCTCTAACAGTAGTTTCTGTATGTTGATCTAGGATCATTTTATACTTTATGACTTTCTCTAGTAAGTTCTTTGAGTCCCAAAGAAGGAACTTGACATACAAAAGCTTAAGTTGGCATATGGAAGGGATGGAAAACGGATTTCCTGACCCAAGGCCAGCAGAAGTGTCTTTGACCATGGAGAAGCTTCTAAAGAAGCTCTCTGGGTTATGCATGTGGTCACTTTCTCTAGCGGTCAGTGCTATGGCAGGTGTGATCTCAGCAGCGCTTTTGAAAGCCAAGTTGGCCAGGACACTACTCAGTTACCCTGGGTCACAGCACTACAATCTCATGGTCACCAGAAGCAGTGGTCAGTTCTTTCTGAACAGAATTGAGCAACATAATTAAGAGGGAGGCAGGATACCTGAGTGTCAGGCCTGACTTCATCTTCACGATGTGATCTTGTGTGAATTACCTCTCCTTTCTGGATGTCAGTTTCCCTTTGTATGAAATGGGATGGATAATTCTTACATCTTCCGGAAAACTTCCTTATTGCCCAAAAATCTTGTCAAAACTTCTTTGATCCATTCAATGCTCATGAGATTTTGGAAACCATTAAACAGGGATCTCCTTTATATAATCTGCTATGATTAATTCCACCACTCTGAGACTCTTCATGTATTTCTTCTTTTATTTTGGATGTTAAGATTCTATATTGTTTTTAACATCCGCTAAGATGCTCTATTTGTCTTCAAAAGCCAAATTCCATCTGTATCATAACTGTTAAGAAAATACTTTTGTAACAAAATGGAATCTAGACAGAGAGAGGGACTTTGCAGTTCTAGAATTTTCCTGGAGGGGATTTAAAAGTTTATCTAGTCTCATCCTCTCTTTTATAGTCGAGGAGATGGTTAATGATCTGAGAGGAAAAATGTCTTGTCCAAGGTTGCTATGACAGAACTTTTTTTTACTTTTAAAAAATTAATTAATTAATTTTTAATTTACATCCAAGATAGTTAGCATATAGTGCAACAATGATTTCCAGAGTAGATTCCTTAATGCCCCCTACCCATTTAGCCAACCCCCCCCCACAAGCGCTCCAGCAACCCTCTGTTTGTTCTCTGTATTTAAGAGTCTCTTATGCTTTGTCCTCCTCCCTGTTTTTATATTATTTTTGCTTCTCTTCTCTATGTTCGTCTGTTTTGTATCTTAAATTCCTCATATGAGTGAAGCCATATAATATTTGTCTTTCTCTCAGTGACTAATTTTGCTTAGCATAATACCCTCAAGTTAAATTTCATTCTTTTTGATTGCTGAGTAGTACTCTATTACATTTATATATATATATACACCACATCTTCTTTATCCATTCATCCATCCTGTGACAGAATTAAGTGGAGAAACCATGTCTCTTTAACTTTCAGTTCTATATTTTTTCCATTGGATTATGTGTTTTGGGACCACTATAATTACAAACAGACTGGACCAAGATATGTCAACCTTTGTCTTTCCCCATGGCAATATTCTCTCTGTGCATAACCTGATTAACATGGCGTCAGCACCCTCATGGAGGATGGAATCATGGTTGCCAGAGCCTCTTCTTTGTCCCTTCCTATCCCATAAGACCCAATCTAGAGTCTGGATCTAATTGAATTCCTACTTTTCTGTTTATTTTGGACATGGTTGCATTTGCACTTTATCTTACAGCTCTTAAATTTTATCTTTAAGTTGACTTTGCACAGTTTTTATTTAACATTTACTGAGAGTTTACTGTGTGCCAGTCATGGGCAGTGGGCTGGCAGATGGATCTCACAGTCTTGTAATTACAATCACAGTGTAATATGTCCTACATAAGATATGCTTATACAAGTTATGCTGAGGGGTGGAGGCAGGCGATAAAGGAGAAACTGAGGTCATCCAAAGAAGTCCAAGAAGATGGTAGATCTGGTGATAATTGCCTTTACTCTCTCTTCTCCTTCCTTATCAGGGCCAAGAAGTTAATTTTATTTTAGACAAGAAGTTAATTTTCCAGAGCTACCTCTCCCTTGTTTTCAACAACAACAAAAAAAGTGGTATGTAGGATTTTTCCTTTACCTCCTGTCCACCCCTGTCTTAGATGTTCTCATCATTTCTCCATTAATTCTCTGAACAAAGCTGGTTTCCTGATACTTCAATCAATTACTCCTGTGCCACTGAAAGAAAGGCCTCTGGGCCCAGAAATATACACATATGTAGATTCCTTGGGGGAAGAAGATATTGTTCACCAGTCATTTCCTCTCCAACTTTAATTTTTGAAAATTTTCTTTACTTACTTTTTTTTAAAAAAGACATTGACAAGTTGACACCTACGTGTTTACTAGAAATACCCAAAGCTCTGTTAACAGAGCACCAACCAGATTTTTATGTTTGTTGTTTTATTTTCAAAGTTCTTCTCCTCCTTCCTTACCTTAGAGTTTCTCTCACTTTTCCATCAAATTTAAGACATGGATTTTGAGTAATTGAGCACATGGCAGGAGAGGAAAACCCTCAATTAAAGATTGCTTGCCTATGCGTAATCAGTTGATTGGTCTGTGTTACATAACACTATGACCCTAGATTATATTCAGTTCTCAGAAGAGTACAGACAGAACAATAATTTGTGAAGCACCTATCATGTGACAGGTACAGTGCCAACCATAGTAAAATCAAAGGCACATCTTCATGCAGGGAGTGTTAAGTATCATGCAGAGCTAAGAGACCCATGGCCCCATAAGTTGAACAATTTCCCAGAATTGGGGTAGGTCGTCAAAATATCACAGTGAACTTTTGAAGTTCACTTAACTTCCCTTCATTTTGAAGGCCAGGTTGGTCGCAATCTCCAGTTGGTTTACCCTGTCCCTGCCTGGATTGGAGAGTGTGCAGTCCAACATTCCTGAAGGGCAAAGCGTCAGACCCCAGAAGGCTAGCATGTCTCCCTCTTGACATTGGTCCCTGTGGTCTTCCTGTCATTGCTATTTGCAGCATGGAGAGACTCTCCGATGAGTTCCGAGTGCGCCGTGTTTAAAATCTCCGAGGTAGCATTTCCCCCTTTAGAATATTCCTCGCTTTCTCCCCAGAGTGCTTCCTACTCATCTATCTCCTTTTGACTCTTAGCAGGATTTCCGGTACTGCCGTGGCACCTCAGTCCACCAAATGTGTCTTCATGTTTCTCTGTTCTTTTAATTTTATTAGGTCTGCACACTCAGTGCTTTTGAAACTCATCTATTTCACAAATGTTCAAGTAAATGTAATCTTATCTTTTTGAAGCTCTTCCTTATGGTGCTGTCATTAGTAAATAATGGGGGAAAACCAGGAGGCACAGGGTATGATTGTTACTAAGGATATTTTGGATTCACACAAACTCACTCTGAATGAACTCTAGGCAGTTCATGCACATTAGCTCATTTTTCCTCACAACAGCTGGGCTGGGAGACCTAGATTCTATTCTTGGTGCTACAGCAACTTTCTTGGGAAAAGTATTTAGCCTTTACTTGCCTCAATTCCCAACTATGAAAAGGGAAGAATGATATTAGGATATTTGCTTCTCCCTGTCCTTATCCTAAACCTTTAGAACCTAAGTAGCCAAAAAAATTTTGTTTTTAATCTGAAGAGCCTAAGACGTCTAAAACAGAAGAAGGAGTATGTCTTGACTTTATTTCCATTGATGAAAAGGTGAAATACAGTCTTAGGAGTTTGACTGGAAACCTTGAAATCTGAATTGTAATCCAATTTCTGCTTCATGATGGGCCATTGCCTTGGATACCTCTTTCCATTATATTGGAAAGTATGCAAAGATCCGACAATAGTGAATTCTATAAAACGGGACTGATCTTTTAAGAAGCATTAATTTGATCAGCAAAGATGTCTCTAAGAACCATGGCATCAGTAAGACTGGATTTAAGATGAGGACACTCTTGGCTTCCAAAGCCTTCCCCTCCCCCAACCTCCCCTCCTCTGCCTCACAATTTCCTGGCTTTGTAGCTGTTTCAAAAACATAGACAAATCACTCCAGCCCAAGTCCCTGGCCTTTATCTTTGGTCTCCTATCATCTCTAGACTCTTGGCCTGGCAATCTCATCTTCAAAAGTTCCAGGGGCAGAAATATGCCTCTTTGCTTGCCAGCCTGAACCTAATGACTGAATGGCAGAGAACCTAGACCAAAATAGAACTTGGCTCTTAAATGATATGCATCAGCCAAGAATAATGCTTCTTTATAACGTCAGGCTCAGTTCTCTTAGTACACAGGTAATAAGGATCTCATCCTTTCGAAGGGCCTTGATTTTCTCTATTTTTCACTCTCAGTTTAGCCATTTCTTACATAGGAGTCGGGTCTTTCACTCACCTACGCCCAAAAGCCTTTCGAAATGTGCTACTTACAAATAGATAAAATCAGACCCCAAGGCAGTGGGCCATAGAGCACCTTTCTGAGGACTTTACAGGCAACATGGACCCATCAGATAAGCTACAGTCCTTGTATGGAGTTAATCTAGAAGCCAAGAAGAGTCCTCTGAAGCTCACCCAATGAGGCATAAGGAAGCAACAGAATTAGTTTCTATATTCATATCAAAAATATTATTAAATATATATGCTGAAGACTTCTCTCACCATTGATTTCCCCTAATATCCTAAAAGGCTAAGGAAAGTGAAAAAAAATTTTTTAACTAGGTAAAAATTCAAGTCTTTAGCCTGACATTACTTAGCCTGGCACTTGGAACTCTTACAGATTTGGGGTATAAAATCTTCCAGATGCCTCCTTTGGAGACCCCTGGAGCCACAACGGCTGGTACCAAACACTGCTTCCTACAGACTCGAAGTCTCCTTGCTTCAGGAAAATGATTTTGCTGATCCGTGCAGAAGGAAGCTTCCTCTCCCTCTCCTTCCTGGGAATGTCTTTTCGTCAATTAATGAGGGACTCTTGTTAAGGGAATTTAGATAGTTCCCATCTAAAGTACGTTTAGAGTTTAGAAGCTAGTGTAGGGGGACTGCAGGACACATCCAGCTGTCCCTTGAGAGTCACCACCAGCCACCAAGGATGCATCCTTAGGAACTTGAGTGGTGTCGGAACTGTGAATGGGCACCAATGCCCATCAAAGGACAGACCGAGCGCCATCAGGTTCTCCCTGCCCTTCCCTATTCAAGGACAGGAATTTCCCAAATGAAATCTAGGATAGACGTTAGCCCACCAAGGATATCACTTCTACACACTCCGGTATTCTTTCCTTAGGCAAATAAGGACTTGTGTGACCTTTTTTTCAGAATACATATTACGAAACTCTGGAGCCTTTTGGTCATATGGTCACGAACCATTTCTAGCTTCTCAACCTCTTTTTTTGAAATGAGGGCATCCGGGCTGGCTTGCTTATCTCAGATCTGGACTTAACCCACACACTTTAAAGTGCAAGAGATCTCCCTCCCTGCATGTAGCCCAGAATAGTCCTTCACAGCCACGTCATCCTGGACACTTTATCACTTGATATTACCTCCTAATCCACAGATCAGTGAGATTTCAGACAGAATCTGTCTGGCTCGCAAACAGACACAGCATGACTTCAGAACATTTAGAATGAATTAAGCAGACCAATTTGCTCTTTTTCAGAAACGCAAATAAAGGTGGCTATAAGTAGGACTTCAGCCAGAGTATGGTCTTAGAAAATAAGGCTGCAATTCACCCTTTATTAAATGCTACTTTTATGTGGCATTTTGCTAAGCATTCTTCCAAGGGTTATTTAGACACGAACTCTGATCACTCAGAAAGTTACAGTCAAAGCCGCATCAGCGTCAACATTTATTAAAAACTTCTGCTTTGGGGGCGCATGGCTGGCTCAGTCGGTGAGGCATCCGACATCAGCTCAGGTCACGATCTCACGGTTCAGTTTGCAGGTTCAGGCCCCATGTAGGGCTCTGTGCTGACCGCTCAGAGCCTAGAGCCTACTTTAGATTCTGGGTCTCCTTCCCTCTCTTCCCCTCCCCCATTCACACTCTGTCTCTCTCTGTCTCTCAAAAATAAATAAATGTTTTAAAAAAATAAAGCAACTTTTTCTATGTACCAGGTGCTGTGCTATATACAACACAAAGGCAATCATGTGAGAACTGTCTCTGCGTTTATCTTGGAATTTGGAGGTAGGGAGAGCATAGTCTATGCACAGTGCCATCAAGTACTGTGCTCTAGTTAAGGGACTTACACTGCCTGAGCACAGTGCCTGACATACAGTCAAGTACTCAATAAATACTTATTGGCTAAAATGAGCTAATGAAGAGAAAGAATAAATGTTAAAGTGGAGTGAGTATAGACTGCTATGGAAAACACATCAAAGGAGAAATGAGACTAGTTCGAGGGGATGAACTGGGGAAAGTGTCATTCACGCAGAGACAAGAGTCCACACAAAGATATAAAGGAAAGACCAGGCTTCTGGAGTTAGATCTGGTTCAAATCCCAGCACTACTCTCAGAGATGGGCAGTTCCAACTATTCCAGACCTTCTAAAATACCGATGATGCCTTTCAAAGACAAAATGAGTTATTATTTATCTGTAAGTGTCCCTCATATCGAAGAACTCAAGGGCAGCTGGTAGAGGAGTAAAAGAGAGCAGAACTGCAACGTTAAAGCAATAAATACCTAAATAGTAAAGTTAAGGGGTGCCTGGGTGGCTCAGTCGGTTAAACGTCCAACTTCCTCTCAGGACATGATCTCGTGGTTCATGGGTTCGAACCCCACATTCGACTCTGTGCTGACAGCTCAGAGCCTGGAGCCTGCTTCAGAATCTGTATCTCCCTCTCTCTAACCATCCCCTGCTCATGCTCTCTTTCTGTCTCTCTCAAAAAAAAAATAGTAAGGTTAAGAGCACAAATGCTTTAGATGGATGGCAAGAAAGAGCTCAATTTAAAGTCACGCTGGCAATAGGGAAAGGTGCTACCGAAGTTTTTAGCTTCTGAGCCCAGACAAGGGGAGGGGGAGGGTAGGTGTCTTATGGGATTTATCTTCCTCTTCCAATCAGTCCCCGCATTCACAGTATGGTAAATGCCCTTTTCCAATCATCAGATCATAAGATACTGTGACATATGGAGGCTCAAGACAGACCCTATATGTGTATATGTTTATATCCATGTACATAGAAATACACACATAAAAAGTCCTAGAAGTTCTTGCAATAAGTCACTTCTGTTGCTTTTATCCTAAATACCCACAAATATACCAGACCTCTTTCTTCTGTGCTTCCTTCCCCACATGTCCATCAGGCCCTTTCCCTGCATTCATATAGTTAGATTGGTACACACACACACACACACACACACACACACACACACACCTGTTCTCGACCAGCTTCAGCTTTTTTTAGGTGAGCTTTTGGGAAATGCCCTGATCTGAACTGGATTGTCAGATATGTTAATATGGGGGGGGTCAGGGGTGGAGGGAGGGGAAGATGCTAGCAATGGACTTTGGGTTTGGGTTTTTGGTCCCCAACAGGAGATACAACTATATTTTGATATGGCCGGGAAAAAAAGGCAAACAAGGGAGTGTGAGAGACCCAAGAAAGGGAACGGTGGGGGCCAAAAATGAAGGAGAGCGTTCTAGACTAGACTTAAAAATTGGGGGAGAGGCGAACTAGAGGTGTTTAGAATGACAATGGGGGAGGAAAGGCAGTTGGTTGGGCCTTTGAAAGGGTGCCAGGAGCCAAGAGCCAGGGGCAGTGGCGGAGGGGAAGGCCAGGTAGGACAATTAAAACTCTCCTTAGAGCACAGCTTGAAGCAGGGCTACAGAATTTGCTGCAGTGGGAGGTGGGGCCAGTCTGGCACAGTCTGTGGGTTTGAAAGGAGCTGGGCGGGTTGGAGAATGCCAGGCAGCCTTTGTAGTTTGAGCTCAGGGAGGGGGCGCCGAATCCTGGGCTTCAGGTCAGAAGCTTGGCTGGGGTGGCTTTTGGAGAAATTTTCCCTCTGCTCCCAAACTCTTAAAAATGCGCTCATCACACCACTGGCCTCCAATCACAGCATAAACACGTGTCCTGGAGGCGGTCCTCCAGCAGAGGTTCAGGCCCTGGTACCTGTTGGTTGACTGATGGGGTCCCTCTCCCTTCCTGTTCCCTAGATACCCTAAACGGGGCTGAATACGATTTCTACATGTATGAGTCTCTTCATCCTTCCCCAGTGCCTCCCATCTCCCAGACTCCTAGGGTTAATCCCAGGGACAACCTTGCTTTGAAAGGAAAAAATGTGGTGAGCCCTACTAGAAAATTTGGATCTCAGAGGCCTCTGTCTGTCCTGCTTCGGCCAGACCCCAGACAGCCGGTTCAAGGAGATGGACATTTACAGAGAAAGAAGCAGTAAGTTTATGTTTGTTGCTATTTGTTTTCAAGGCTTGGCCGCTCTCTCCAGCATTAAGGCCCCTGAAAGCATGAGGCTTTCTTCCCCCCCACCCCTTTCATTTCTTTTTCTTTTCTTCCTGTCTCAGCAGAAGTAAATAATGTCCCCCTTCCCATCTTGGGGGATGATTGAAAAAAGCAATCCAATTAGAAAGGGTTTCTCCATTGGCATTCCTATCTTGGGTTAAAAATATCCGAAGCTGATTTGTGCGTGCCTATTCTCAACACTGTAATATTTTAATATGTATCTGCGTTTGTTCAAGTAATTTGTACTGATTGTTCTTCTCCAGAATAAATACTATATATCTGGCTGATTGATTGTAATTAGGATGAATTTACCCCGGCACTTGCACGGATGTCTTCTTTGAGGATTTTTGCGCATATTTGCTGCTCATCAAAGGGAAGGATAGAAGGACTTTGGAGGGAGGGTGTGGTCGGGCTGATCCAGCTTCCTTCCAGGCCCATCCCTGACTTCTTCCCTCTGCTCCTCCCTCTCCCCACGCCTTACCCTGGCTCCTCGCATCCGTCTGAGCCAGCAACCATCAATGAGATGGCATTTACCTTTCTCTTCTATTACGGCCTGTGATAGACTCGGCTAGATGGGAGACCACGCCCTACAAACAAACTCATTACACTTGTTATCTGAGCATATTTTCCGAACTGAGACAGAGACCAGGCTATTGAATCTACTCCCTAAGCTTCTCTCATCCTGGGATTATTAGCAAGATAGTAATGACAATAATAATAATACGGTATTTAGAAACTCTCCAGCACAATTCATCTCTGAGAGCCTTACAGATGTTAACTAATTAATCTTCAGAACACTCCATATGAGAAAGGTAAATATTATTAACCATGATGGAATACACATCTGTATATGCTAAGGACAGCAAAACAGTTCACTTATTTATCATGGTTCACTTGATATAGTAACTGGTATTTTTAAAACACCCATCATAGATACAATAATTAGAGATGTGCTTTTGTTAACAAAACCACTACCCACTTCTAGCGTACCCTTGGGTACTAAATAATTACCCACTTTGTGTGGTTATCTAGCTCACTAATTACCCACAGAAATTGGGGTCAGGTGTTAACTGCTTGAAATAAGTATCCTCCAAAGACATCGCTGAGTTGTATAGAGAAAATGATGTGTTCGTAGCAAAACTTTCATAACTCATATATTTGTAGATCTTTTGTAAGCAGAGTGAGTACAGGCAGGGGCAGATTAGCCCAACGTGTGAAAAATTGTGCTGAACTGTGGGTGCAAATATAGAGAGGTTTAGGGGAGCCTCAGGAAATTTCATTCTCTGTTTACCTTTCCTGTCTGAAGATGAGTGAACTGACGTGATTCTCATAATCTGGCCTTCATATGCAAGCATACTAAGACAATTGATGCTTCTGGTTAGGAATGATTCATTTTGGCGTTACAGGGAGGGACCCAGTGAGTCAAAGATTTTTTTTTTGACAGCTCCACCCTTTATGATTATTCTAGCAAGTCTCTTTTTTTCTCATCAGTCTAGTGCAAACACACTATTAGCCAAATCTGAAAAAGATTCTAACCCAGTCACCAAGTCTGCCAACCATCTCTTTCTCCTTCCCAATAACGACAAAAAAAAAAAGTATTAAAGGGAATCCAACGCTATGATTGTAAGTCTGTCTTTTTTTTTTTTTTTTTACTCTATTTGTTTCCCCCTCCCCTCCTCTCCTCTTCTCTTCCTCCCTTCCCCTTCTCTCCTCTCTTCTCCTTTCCCTTCTTCCTCTCTCTGGGTCTCCTCATTTGTGCTTTTTCTTCCCCCCTTCCTTGGCATCCAGCTGCGTTTCTGCAGGTCTCACAGTGAGAGACAAAGCACAGTGTCTGAGTTGAGCACAAAGAAGCCACTTTTAAAAAATACCGACTTGGAGGAAACCTGTGTCCTCAGATATTTGCCTCCCTTCCTTGCTACTTACAGAGCCCAGCGTTATACTGAACATAGCACTGCCTGTTGTCTGCGTGATCCTAGCTGGGAAAATCGGGTGGAGGTGGCAATATACCCACCGTGTGTGTAGAGAGGTAGAGACCCTGATTTTCAGGAGCTACCTGCTTTCCAAGATTGCCGGGTAGCCAAGCTTTGAAAGAGCGTGCCAACAGAAATGATGGGAGCCGCTCCCCTACTCAGCTCAGGGTGTCTTTCATTTCTATCTTCTGCCACTTTTTTGTCATCTGAATTATTACTTATCATTACCATGGGGCTGTAGGCTGATCAGTGGAGTGTGCGTGTATCTGATGGACGTTGGAGGAGAAATACTTCGGAAAGAAGGAAAACGTCTGCAGTAGAAGTAAAGGGGTAGGATGAGCGACAGTGAGCGATGAGTCCATTTCAAAATCCAAGTGGTAAATTAGTACATATGGCAGAGATAGGCAAGGAGCAAAGCCTGCCTCTGAAAGGAAAGAGATTTTTTTTTAACATTGTAGTCATCTCCCGCCTGAATAGGGTGCGTGTTTTAAACAGAGATTTCAAATCACGGCTCTTGAATCCCTCTAAACACCGACTGCAAAGAAGTATTTGGGTGTTGTTGACTTTCTGTCTGTAAAGAAAACCCACCAAGATGCACAGAATGCACCACCTGCACACACACACACGCATAGGTGTTTTAAATGCCCGTGGGATGCGGAACAATTAGGCTGAGAACTGCACTGTGGTCTCCCCTTCTCCACTCCTTTCTCTCTCCCCCACCCCCTCTTTTACCCCTTTCTAGAAAACGTGATACCTGATCTCGGTGTCTAGCGGGCTGAGAATTTTCCTGTATTTGTATAATACAATGTCTGGCCTTCCCCCTGACCTGCTGATGTATTTTTGGTCTCATTAGTAGTCAGGGAGATGCCTTAGTGCATCCGGGGCTGCGAGTCAGGGATGAGACACTACAACGGAGAGAGTGAGCGAGCGCGAGAGGATATTAGAAGGGAAGCTTGTCTCCAAGATATGGAAGGAAGTGCGAAATGACAGGATCGCAAGCTTTGTATGGAGGAGCCTGGCAGGGCGGGGGAGCGGCGGGAGAGCCAAGTGGATTCTCAGAAAAGGAGGGAAGCCGTAGAAGAGCTAACGGTGATTAGAGGGGGGATATTGATTCCTTATTCTGCCAGAGATTTAAGCAGGCATGCGAGGAATCTGCACCATGGTTGGCAAAGGAGCCCCCCTGTAACCAGACACTGGGGCTTTCCAGGAGCCCAGGGAGAGAGCTGAGAAGAAAGGGGGCAGTGTGGTCTAGGAAAATTCAACTTGTCGCTGATTTGTGCCTGATGCTTGCTGTCCGTCAGCAGCCTCCCTTACAATCTTTTTTTCTCTCTCTCCCTTTTTTTCTTGCTTTCTCCTTCTTCACCGAAGCCTAGGGGAGCTAGCAAAGATTAAATGTGCTTTCTCAAAGGCGGCCACTTCATGCTGCTATGTCGAAAGGGCCATTATTATTATTATTTTTAATAGTAAAAGAAAAAGGGAGAGAGAGCTTGAGACAGAGAGGGAGAAGCAAGGTAGGTTGATGACGGACTGGCCTTTCTGAGAGGAAGAGGAAAGTGAGAGAGAAAGGAGAGACCCTGAGCTGAACGGAGCACTGTGCCTGAGAAGAACCTATGGAGGTGAGAAAAAAAAGTTGTCTTGGAGATGGGGGGTGGGGGGTGCTGAGTAGACCCTGTACAGAGGGGAAAGAGGCATCCTTTAGCTGTCTTGCTGGTACGATTCTATTTTGGAAGAAGGGGGGAGAGGAGGGAAGAGCCTGGAGATTTAACGGTTTCTAGTTGCATATGGAAACATATACCAAATATTTGGCATTTTTACGAAATGCCCAAGGCCCCTCCAGTGGCTTTCTTGGCGGGGATTGCTTTGTCATTTTCTTTGACTGGCAAGCCATCTACCTTGCTTAGGCTGGAATAAAAGAAGGAAAATAAGCAAGGAAAGAAAAGAAAGAGAGAAAGAAAGAGAAAGGGAGAAAGACAAGGAGGAAGAAAAATGTAAAAGAGTCATCTTCCCACCCACTTCCCCTCCCTTTCCTTTCGATTTTGGAGGCAGGCGGCACAGGAGTGCTGGCTTAGGGAAAACTCTGTTTCCAGGCAAACGGGGACAAGCGACTCTCTCTCAGGTACCGAAAGGGTAGTTTCTGCGAAAATGGAAGGAAATGTGCTTCTGATTCCTCTGAAATACTGGCAAGAGGCTCCAAAGGTTCAGCGGCGGCGGCGGCGGCGGCGGCGGGAGTGGGGTGCGGGAGACCCGATCTCCCCAGCCTGCACCCACCCCTTCCCCACCTCGCCTCCCCAATGACAGCCTGGTGCGAGCTCTGGGTGATTTGGCCTTGGCCTCCGCCCAGCAGCTGGTGCAGAGGCGGCCCCCGTTTGCAGAACCGGCGAAGCGCACGCTAAGGAAAGAAGGAAGAAACGTTTTTTTAAAGCAGCTCTGGGGAGGTTTCTCATTCTTTAAAAAAAAAAAAATTAAAAACATTTTTTTTCACTGAATATTTTCAAAATGTGATCAGTCCCAGTCCCTCCCTCCACTTCCACCAAATTGCCTTTTTCCCCCCTCCCTCGGCAAAGCGTGAGCTACAGAGTTACAGTCTCTAGATTTGGTGTATCGCTTCCTGCCCCCGCCTCCCTCCCCGCCCCGAGGTCGGTCCTCTGTTGAAACACCTCGCCCAGGCTAGCGCCCATTTCCCCCCTTGCTCAGAATGGTGTTACAGGAGGCTGCAGTCCTGCTCCACTTCCAATGGGTGAGTTTTAAACGCTATTCCTATTTATACTTCCACGGCCTCCAAGCCCCTGTTTCTTGGTCTTCTCCCTCTGCAAACCTGATTTTCTATGATTTTGCATGCGGCATGCTTGCCCAGGGGGAAAGAGATGCCTCCTGTTTTCTTTACAGTCATCTGTGCTAGTTGTGTGTTAAAGCTTTGAAAGGACATTCGATCCTTCTTTTGGACCTTGGTTTTAAAAACACGGGCATTTCTGGGTCCGTGCACATTCTTTACCTTTGGCGTAAGACTGTATTGCCCAAAGCCTCAAAGAGTTTTTTTCTCTGATATGCTCGCGATCGTATGTTCAGGTATGTATATGTGTCCACAGAGAGTGCGTATGTGCAGATGCATAGATCATACTTACACGGGATCTCGATTTTGTGACCGAAGGACGCTTCGAGAGCGAGGGGGGACCCTGCCACCTGTTTGTGGCCTTTTAGTCATGAACCTGGAACAGAATCCGCCTGTCGTTCTTGTTTTGCTTCACTTTGTCTCCAGAAAGAACAATTTCCTGCGCTCCTCTCAATCCCTGAGACCCTAACTTGTGATGTTTACCGTTTAAATCCACGGGTTAGGCTCTTGGGAGCTGCGAGTCGTGCCTGTACATCTTGGAAATTGGGTGGAACTTTTTTCTTTCAAGCAAAAACAAAAGAAAGTTTTGTCTGAAGGGATGGAGCGCAGCTCCGAGGTTTTCATTGTTAGATGGGGTCAGGTGAGCAGAAAGCAGAAGCTTCCAGATTTTTGTTAAAGGAGGGATCTGTTCTGTTGGGCTGCTATGCGTACGTATGTGTATTGCTGGTGGACGCATCTACCGCGGTCTTTCTTGAGAGCAACATGCAGTACTAGCCGAGCGTAACAAGCGTAACAAGAACGGCTCAGTACCTGGTGCTTGACCTCAGAACATACCAGCTGAAGTCCCAGCATGCCCTGTGCCTCCAACTTTGAAATTCAACAGTTAATCTTAAAATCATGTCCAATTAAAATGGCCATGTGGACGTGTTATTCGCTCAGTCCTCACACGTATGTATCATACATACGGCTAGACAGGGAACACACAGACACAGATGTGGGTGAACCAATAGTTTGGGCTAAAATATTAATAGGCTAAAAATTTGACTCTTGCTACTCTGTACTGAGGATGAAATTGATGGTGTTCGTGAAGATCACATTTGTGTTACTTTGCAAGATTTTAAAAATAAGAAGAAGGACAGAGCCTCCTTGCCTGGCGTCTGTTTTAAAATGTTATATGTCGTGAGTTTAAAAGTAATAGGGCTTGGAAATATATTTCCTGAATATATAAAAGCAAAGAAATAACAGCATGCACACATGTAGTTATTGTATCTTTTAGGAGTAATCAAAGGTTGGGAGACATTTATGAGGATTTAAATGCAGTCCAACAAAGTTACTTACAACACCAAACTGCACCTTTAAAAAATAATCTTCTCTTGAGGTCATTTGTTAGCATTCCCTCTGTAGTTTTCAGAAAATGTAACTTTCTGTGACAGAATCCTTTTAGTGATTTAGATCTATCTATAGTTGAAGAAGAGAAACAGTAACTTACCTTTCCTTTGTTGTGAAAAAGTCCAATAGACAATTGTATTTCAACAGTTTTAGTATTCTTGGGCCAACATTTGTCTTCTATTTTGGAAAACACCTAAATCAGCCCTGACTTCAAATGCTCTCTTCTTTTAAAGAGCCTGTATTGGCTATAACCTCATTTTATACGTGTAGTCGAAGGTTAAGGAAACTGTTCTTTTCCTGTGTGTGTGTGGGTACGTGTGTTTAGAGTGTTTCTTGCAATTTCAGTCATTGACTCCAAATCGGAGTCAAGAAACCATTTTGTATCAGAAAACTGAATCGAGAAAATGAAGCGTGCAACAATTGTACCACGTCTTTTGTTGCCACCCCTCCTTTAGTTGTGCTATTTAAATATTACTTTCCAGCCTTGGGTAGCCTGACTGGGCTTCAGAGAAAAGAGTTATTTGATTTTCAAGTCACCTTTCGGGTTCTGCACAATGGATTAATGGTTTTTCCCCATCTTAAGCTGGTGTATATGCATAGGTATTTGAAATTATGGAAAGGGATCTATTTAATTTACAGATCTCTATTACCACATGATGCATATCAGATATTTGCGAAACAGTGGTGCTAGTCAAAATCTATCTGCAGTTAATTCTATGAAGACGGACGCAGGGGCCAATAAAAACATGCTGGATAGCATTCTTCTGTGACTTTAAATGGGAACAGGATAGTAATTTAATACAAGTGATACAGTTTGTATTCCAGGGCTCTCTTTTGGTGGGGTTTTTTTTTTTTTACATGTTTTCAAGTGGATTGCTCATACCCTAAGGTTGCCATCACAACTGATCACACGGGCGTTTAGCAGTGCACAACGACACACAGGACTTTGAATTTCAGCAGGGGCCTGCTCGAGTGTAAGGCAGGTTTCTCAACACCCTTCTTCCTCACCGAGCCCATCAGCGAAGTTCAGTGAAATGAATAACATAATTGGTGGTTGGTTCAATCACTACCAGTCTAGACTAGCCCAGACGCATCAATTAGAGAGAGCTGTCTTTTAAAGGGGGAGTGCAACCGAAACAAGCAGGGCATTATTGATACTGATCTTTAAAAGTGCAAATCCAGCTTGGCAGATAAAAAAAAAATAAGGCGGGGAATTGCGGGGAGGGGGGGGCGCGGGGGGTTTGCGTTGCGGGAAGAAAAGAAAAAGATGTGAAGTGGAGCTTTCGGACACAGAAGGACAGGAAGCTTGAGAGAAAAGGAGCGGATAATGAGTAAAATGCTATGCAACACCTCGTTGGAACACACAGTTACAATTCAGTTCACAGGGCACACTGGTTCACCATATTTTTAACTAGATTCTCCCCCCTCCTTTTTTTTATTCCTTTTTTTTCTTGCCTCTTTTCCAAACAAGTGCCAGCTCAACACCAAGGCAGTTGGAAATTTAACAGCTTTAGGAAGCTCTACTGAGAAAAAAGCCAAGTAATACGAACCAGCCAAAACTCCTTTTGCAACGTTTTCTCCCAAAAAGAAAAACACACAAGACGTTTATTTTTGAGTCTCTAATTCTACCTTTAAAAAAAAACCAACTGTACTAACGAACAGGACTCATTTTAAATCCCGCACCTGGGAACTAATTTTATGGGCAAGACACCTTTAGGTAAACAGCTCATAGTTTGCTGTTGAATACAGTAAAATGATGAAGAATGTAACAAAGGGCTTTGGTAATTTGGTGGGGGGGGAGTTGATGGATAAATACCAGATGATTTAGAAAGCGTTAGGAACACATCAAGCCCCAGGGAAAGAAAATGTTTGATTGGTATTAATTAAAACACTGCTAATATATTCTAATAAAATCAAATTTAACATTCTAAACTAATCCGCTTGGTATGTCAAAGGAAAAGAAAAGTATTATCTTATTCGCATCTCTGCCATCCAAATGCATTTGCTCGTTCAGCAGAATTAATTTTTATCACCAGCCTGTTTAATCTCCTCACAGATTTAGTCAAACTTATTCTTTCAAACTCAAAGGGATCAGGAGAGGGAATCCATGGAAGGCATTGGGAAGACTAGCGACTGTATTTAGTATACTGGCTTTATATTTTACCGCGTGTCCTTTGCTCCTCATTCCCAGTCCTGGGGTGTGAAGGAACCCTCGGTACTGCAGGGTAGGGGGTGATGGATGTTTAATTTTCCTCCCTTTCTCTTCTACCTACTGAATTATTTCAGTGGCCAGATTATTTGAATGGCATTTATTTACACGACTGGTGTTGCTCCGTTGATTAATATCTCATTTATTTCTAATTTATTTCTAAATTCGTGATTCGGGGAGGGGGAAAGGGGGAGGGGGAGAAAAGGCTCTTGCGGCCACACACCCATTGCCTCTTCTCAATTCTTTGCAAGGGTAGTCCTCCTAAGAGAAAGTAGGGAGGTGGATGTAAAATTCTAGTCACTAAGACCTGAGTTCTTTGTTTCCTTTTTAAGTCAGAATTTCTACAGCAAAATATATATTTTCTGAAACGGCGAGTTTTGTGCTCTTTATTGTTAAATTCTCACAATGGATAAAACTGTCCCCAAATGACATCATAGTCAAAATGTTTCTCCTCTTATTAGTCTCTCATGACAATGATATCATATGTAAATATGTGCCCAACACAAAAAAATGAATGGGCCATAAATATCGAGGGCCCCGTTTGCGTATTTCCAAAGTGGGGCATTTTGCCCACTTATCATGGGGATGGAAACTACCAGACTACAGCCCTGATGATACTGCCTTTTTTGCTCCATTGCCTTTTTCAGTTCCTCAACGTAAAAGAGCAATCGCAGTTCGGTTTCACATGTATTGTTCTATAATCCAGGCAATAAATGCTAATTAGTAATGCTCAAGGATCCGACCATTCAGAGTAATTATCATAATTTACTTCTTCCTTGTTAAAGACATTCCTTGCTGATTAAAAAAAAAAAATTAAATCGTTTTACCATTGCACTGCAGTGGAAATGCACTAGAGAGATGTCCAAGGTAGAGTAATGCCGTTCTGGCTGCATTTGAAGTCACGGACATGTGCCTCTTAGCTTATTCCAAATGGAATTGCAACTTAATTTCTAAAAAGAGATTCATGTAAATGCATAAAGTTTTGCATGTGCACCAGGAATGTATGATTTTATTTTACAAACCCCCAGGCTCCTCCTTCTCGGCTCACCCCCTTTCTAAAACCACTTACTGAGCAGAACAAAGGAGACTGCTAACCATAGAAGCATCATTAAGTGTGAACAACAGCAGCATGATAAAGTGTGTGATATGACAACATATTTCATTGCACAAAAGTGCAGATAATTAAATAATTCAATAGTAACCCTGACTAATTAGAAGAAAGATCTTTAAGGAGGAATCAAGAAAATGGATCCAATCAACTTGAATAATATGCTCCATTCTCCAAGATCACAAATATATATTTGGTTATTTGATGATTGATTGATTCATACAGAAAGATGAGGACAAAAGCCTGTTCCTCAAAATGGAGCTTTGATCTGCCCCCCACCCCTTTTTAGGACAAGTTAATCATATGTTCTAGAAGAGTGGAGTTTAATGTAGGTCCCTCTGTTTTCAATCAAAGGTAGAATCGCCATTCAGTTGCATAGTTCTCTTTTATCAGGTGTTCTAAAAAGTCGTCAGCCCCTTAGCTTTTTATATCATTGCGTCGGACTATACATGGAAAGCTTACCCCACATTTCCTAGTGAGGATTGTGTTTAAGTTTGTTTCTTCTTGCTCGAAGCAAATAGGATCCTGTGCACAGAAGGCAGAGGATAAAGAACCATGCTGAATATTATATTTGGTGGAGTCTCGCCCCTCCCTTGCTTAATCTATCAAGGTAATATTCCCAGTTTCATTGTTCATTGGTCCTTTCAGGGAGAGCCTCAGCTTTAACTTGAGGGTTGTAAGCACATTAGAGGAAAAATTCCCTCTGGATACTATGGAGAAGAGCCACCTGCAAGATGTTGATGCTGTTATTGAAATCTCAAGTGGAGTCAGCTTTCAAAAAATTAGATATTAGATACATCCGATATAATTTGTAATGTGTAATTATACTAATGTGCATATAGTTGTGTGTGGCTTTACATGTTGCCTTCTTGAGATACCTCCCCCCTTCCCCCCCCCCCCCCCCCGGGCATTTCTCATCATTTGAAATGGCTTCTGAGTAGAATGTTCTTAGATTCAGCTTTAAAAAAAATTCCTTGCTAATTGATAGAAGAGTAAAAGGGCTCCACAGGCCGTGTTCCCACACAAGAATGAATGACTGTGTGTGACCTTGATGTTGGAAGGTAATGGTCTCCAAGAGGTTTATCACTGTGGACATTGGGACTAGTTGTGAAATATTTGCTACTCTTCCCTGATTTACTCTTCATCCAGACTTGGGATAATTTGTGAAGTGAATGGAGAATATTAGAAGAGTACATCTTATTCGCAAGAAATCCATTTCCTTTACTGGGATGAGATAAAATGCCAGGGAAATGGCTTTAGGCAGAGATAATAATTTTTTATTGAATCCAAGTAACCAAAATCATGACGATAATAACTTCTTTTCCATTTTTCCTCCATTTTGCATGGCACATGATGAATAACTAAAACTCTGCCTTAGGTCATTTATGCACTAACATCGACTTCCTTTTTGATGTCTCGACATGGTGTTTCGTTGGACTGAAGACCCCCTCCCTACCGAGGAGCTGACCCCCGAAGATCTAGCTATTAAGGAAAAACCCAGGTAGTGCGACAGTGAGCTGATTGGTCAGCCTGGCACTTGGTACATGCTCTACACTCAGTAGGTGAAGATGCTCTTGATGCAAATTTGGGGAATCATTACCATCAGATCACAGAGGTACCCTGAGCAAGGCCATGCAAAGGTCCCAATTTATGCTTACATGTTTGGGAGACAAAAAGGATTCCAAGGGAGGTTCGTGTTAAGATGATACAAGATATCACTCATTCCAATTAAGTAGGCAAAGGCCCCCAAAGAAGGCTGATTTGTTAAACATTTGACTCATAATAGACCAGAATACGATGACTCATGTTTTTATACTATTTGTTCCGCAAAATTCATTTTAATAATGGGGCCCATATCCTAAAGGAGGTGTTTTGCACGGGCTGTATCTATGCAACACCATGCAATGCGTTGTTTTACTTTTCATTTGCTCACGTGTACAAGGACTTTCCATTATTGGCTACTCCCAAAAGTGTGCAAAGCCTCCTTCCTTACTCCAGTAGCATTTTAATGTATTCACAAATGAGTCTTACACACGTGTGCCTAGCAAACCCCCTTCCCAAACTATGTTCACAGAATATTGAGTTCTAAAACAGAGAACTCTGCAAGATACGTTTTTAATTACTCAGCTAGGATCAGTTGTTGCATGCTTGATCAGAATAGAAACACACCTGTTAACGATATGTCACTGAGGGTTGTATTTTAGGTTTTAGAGAAAAACTGATCATACCTGCTCTCTAGAGACCCATCTCCAGTGTATCCAAAGTGTTTAGGGCAGATATGTGGCAGTATATACCAGTGATATGTGGCGGTATATCTCTTGCTGTGCCTGTCTCATTATGTGGCTCCATTGTGCTGGCATAATGAAAAGGCTGACAATAAAGACTTTTGGTAAATTAAAATCCACCTGCAAAGTATATTTCATTCATAACAACTTTTGCAGAATGCGAGAAACATTAATACCACTCTTCCCAAATATCCTTATCTGCAAAATGAGTTGGTTGGATGAGTTGGTCTCTAAATGTTTTTACAGACTTAAGAATTTTTGAAGTTGCTCCAAAGTATAGAAACAGAAGAAGACCCCGGAACCTGGAGTCTGTTTTAACCAACAGTTGTCCTTTAAAGTTATATTTGATTCCACCTCCAGGTACTTTATTTACTAACATCTTTTGCCTTGCTGCTAAAACAGTAAAGTCTGAAGTTCATTTTCGAGAAGGGCAGAGACAAAAAAGAGGAACAGCTGAAGAATGAAAAAAGCTACACAGTGGGAGAAGGAAATTCTTGATCTGATTTCTAAGCCCATGTCCTTCAGCATTAACACAGAAGAAACCCAGACAAGCACCTGCCTTTCTATTTTAAGACCATATTCTTTGGTCCTTCTGCCTTCATTTAATTTCTTGCAGCGTGGTTTTTGTTTTACCCCATTGGGTTGACGGCTTTGAGTTTCTCGTTTCCATTTCCATTTGATTCCTCTGAATCATGTTAATATTCCCTTCAAAACCCACAAAGCCACATTAACATGCCACGTTTCCCAAATTAAATCTTAACATGTTCAAAACCTGAAAATTGCCCTGCCCTGTTTTCTAAAGCCACTCCGAATGTATAATCTACCCTTGAATTTAGCAAGCCTTGCTCTTCCTGGCTTCCGGGCTTTGAATGAGCTCGCACACTGCTTTTCCTCCCCGCACACTCTGTCCCTCCATTACTGGGACATTTCAGAAACCTTTCTTTTCTTTCTTTCTTTCTTTCTTTCTTTCTTTCTTTCTTTCTTTCCTTCTTCCTTCCTTCCTTCCTTCCTTCCTTCCTTCCTTCCTTCCTTCCTTCCTTCCTTGGTTTCTTTCTTTCTTTCTTTCTTTCTTTCTTTCTTTCTTTCTTTCTTTCTCTTTCTTTCTATCCTTCCCTCCCTCCTTCCCTCCACCTCAATTCTTTTTCCTTCTCTCCCTTCCTTCCTTCTTTTCTTCCTTCCTCCCTCCCTCTCTTCCTTCCTTCTTTTTATCCTTCCTTCTTCCCTTCCTCCCTCCCTTCCTTCTTTCTTCAATCTCTCCCTTTTGTTATTCCTTTCCTTCTTTCATTCAGTGGGCACCGTGTGTCATGCTTTGAGCTAGGCACTAGAAATACAAAGACAAATACAAGAAACGGACATTAACTCCTAACAATTCCAGTGACTTCATTCACCCCTGCGTTGCTAAGCACTTCTGTATCCCCAATTATTTTATTTTGCCTTCAGTCTTTAGATGTATTTGAAGCTGTCCTTGATGTCCTGTGTTCTTTTGTGGTTTTCCTACGTGTCCTATTTCAGTAAGTTGACTGTTGGATAACCCTGAAGATTTTCTTATGGAGCTTTTTCTCCCAGAGATTAGCGTGGGATGCTCCCATGCTCAAGCAATGCTGTTGCTTGACTGATCCTTGAGCGACGTGACGAGTGAAAAGTGCTACGTCTTTCTGGTGATGCAGCATTTCACGTGGACTTAGAAACAGCATGGCCCCCAAGTGTCATTACGTTTACTTACTTTTATCAAAGAGTCAATGTGATAACTTTCTGTGACATGTTCTGTTATTTTTTTTAGTCGTGTTGATGTTCCTTTCAGCTGGTCCTATAGCCCCCCTCCCTCCTCAGGAAGGTCTCCCCAGTGAAAGGACAGAAACTTCAGAGATACAGCGGCACTGATGGACACTCAAGCCAACAATGGAGTTGAAACAGAGAGAGAGATCACCTGAAGACACCTTCCCTGCTAAGGAGCACACCCCTAATGGCGCAGTTAGAGACAATAGACTCTCAGAACACGAGGCAATCCTTTCAAGAAACAGAAAAAATTTAACAGTGACATCTAGATTTCTAAAGAGCCAAGGACTGCCCCTTCCTCGTGTGTATTCCTCTGTTTGTATTTAAATTCAGTGTGACATCCGTTTCTAAAATATTTCCCCAGGACTAGGATGCTTATTAATGCATCAATTTTTTTATAATAGAATGTAGCACGTGTGTTCATGTGGTAAGGAACAAAGTTAGTGCTAGAAGAACATCGGTTTTTAGCCACACACAGTTCGACTGAAAGTGTGACCTAAAGGAACATAAAGTACTTTTGAAATACCAGAGTAGTCAGAGGCAATCCGAAGGATAAAATGACAGACACGATCACACCTGACACCAACCAGTCAACCATTCTTTTAATCAAGCAAGATGGGTTCGCTGGGACATGGTCACTGCATCTAAAGAGTTTAAATTTCATTAGACAGAGATACATAAATTTTTGAAAAGATAGTCGCAAATCAGGTCCATGGATGTTAAGACCACAACCAAGCTAAAGATATAAGCAAACTGTTCAGAGGAGGTCACCATAATCTGGGCAAGCCTGGCCTGTTTAGGGAAGAAAGTTCCCAAAGGAGGAAAATACAAGATGGATCTTAAAGGATAGTAAGATTTAGGGGCGCCTGGTTAGTTCAGTTGGTAGATCATGAGACTCTGAATCTCAGGGTTGTGAGTTCAAACCCCATGTGGGGCATGGAGCCTACTTACAAAAAAAGGCAGGTAATTAAAGATTTAGATAAATGGAAAGGAAAGAGAGAGTAGATTCCTTTAAATGAATGTAATGTTGTGAGCATTCATGTGAGAGGAAGGAATCTATGTGGTGAATATAGAGAATTATGAGTATATGTGTCTAGTTGATGGCAGCATATATGTAAACACGTATGGTAAGGACTTCGCACACACGTGTCCCTTCTCCCACCTTCGGTGTCACCTAGAACTATCATCTTATTTTCCACCAAAGCACGTGGTGGTGACTGGTGGTAATATGAGCACTTATGACTTTTCTTTAACGTAACAAGAATTAGTATTTATTGAGTTCTTACTGTATGTTAAGCTTTTTACATATGAACTCACTTAAGCTTACAACCCAGAAAGCCCTGCAAAATAGGTATTATTAGGCCTGTTTTGAAGCTAACCTGTAATGAGATGAAGTAACTTGCCAAACTGGCATGTACAGGGTTCACATTCAAGAATTGTGATCGTAAATCTCATGATCTGAAGCACAAAGTCACAATATTGTGATCAGTGTTGTAGTATTACCACTTCTGTATTCCCCAATAGTTTTTTATGGTAAAAAAAAATAGCTATGACCTTCAGTTATCCCCTCAAAACTTTTAATTTTCTGCTTACATTACAGTATAATGATCGAAACACTTTTCATGGGAGAAAACTGACAAAATTGGGGAATAGAACTTATCAGCATTTTAGGCATCCAGATTTTGAAGAAATTGTTCACCTTATTCTGCATGAAATCTGAAATTTTTTAGAATTACTAAAAGATGGGGGGAACTCTAAGGTCATCTGTTGCAATGTGCATTTCCACAGAGGTCAAATCAAAGTTTGAGTGACTTACAAGGAGCTCACACATTTCAGTGTGTCAGAGCGAGGTCCAGAAACCAAGCTGTCCAAGTCTCTTCTCCGAGGCTCTTGAATTACTCCACCATGCCTAAATGAAGTTTGAACTTGAATTTGATCAAGGAAGGCATTCTCTCTGGGTGATCAGGAAGCACTACACCCAGCAGATGGTTTCAATTTTGCACCTTTTGGGCTTCCCACCTCAACGTGAAAAATAGCCAGTTATGAACTAACATCTCCTGACGCAGACATTGTCACTGGTTCATCCCCAAAGAACACATAATGGCTTAAATTATGTGTACAATCTTTTCAATGATATTCTTAAGTTATTTGAAATTCTTAGTTCACCTAAACAAATCAGATCTTCTAATGAGCATTTCCTTACCCAATTTTAAGCACAGTATGTATTTGTTAGTGCTTCTGCATGAATATTTATACACGACTGTTTCAATAGTCCTTATGTTTTTGAAAATATCAGTGGTTATTTGCTATTTTAATCCTCACTTATCCAGGTAACTGTCTCAAGAATACTTCAGCCATAAAAAGCTAGAAGTGAGGAAATCTCACTCTTTTTTACTGACTCCTTTGCATTTAATTGGCATTTAGTAATGATTAATAAAGTGGTCAACTGGATAACACAGTTCCAAGATGCAATTCTGTCTGGAAGGAGTCAGTTAAGCTGTGTCTACTTAAGAACAAACATCTAGACCTTTGGAAGCACCTGAATATGTGACTGTTGTAAATTTCCACTTCAAAATCTGGCATTGTCAGACCTAGACCTCCTTGTAGCTCAGGCTGTCCTGTTTTCAAAATGATGATTATTGGCCGTATCTCACACAGTTCTCATTAAATAAGTAGCCAAGCACAAAATGTGACTCTTGACATTTTCTGAGACTTTGTCGTATGTCCCTTGAATCCCCAAATAAAAGCAATGTTGCATCAACTGTGAACTTGTGTTGATTTCTTGGAAAAGCATGCTCTCATAATTTGCTTGTTTTCACTGGTGTATCTCAAAGCTAGGTTCAGGATCCACGAAGAGCAATTAATCTGATGTGATGGAAAAAAGTAAATTTAGAGACTAACAATCCCATATTGCCTTTCAGTAAACGGCCTTGTCATCTACCCAGGTCGGAAAGCAAGGTGTGGTCCTTGTCTTTTCCTCCTTCCAACTGTCATGGCCAATCAGCCAGGAAAGGCATTTACATCTTCCCTTCTTCTGTTTTCAAATACATCTGCTTCTCTTCATCTTCTGTCCGACAGTAGTTAAGACAACCATCGTTTCTCACCTGGACTATGGCAGCATGCCTCCAGTTTTTCCCTGCATACCATCAAGCATCTGCCAGGGAAGTCTCTCTAAACCACAGATATGGTCATAGCATTCCACAGTTTCAAACTTTAAACTGGCTTCCCATTGCCCTTGGAATAGTGTGATACGGAAAGCCCTTCATTTCCTAGATCCTGGCCCCAACATTCTTCTCTGGACTCATGGAGTGACAGTTTCCCACTGCTGTTCTAGGTTCTTTGCCATTTCTTAATGTTCTATTTATCTTCTGGGCTTTCTCTCACACCTAAAACTTCTGCGTAGAACTCTCTCCACCACCCTTTCCAGATCCATCTCTTGTCCTTCTGGTCTCGTTCTGGAAGTCATTTCTTCTTGGAAATTTCCACCTGTCATCCACTACCCCTACCCAGGATGAGCTTCCTCATGTGGAAGCTTTCATTGTATTCTGTGCTCACTTGACATTAGCACATCACCCAGATTATGATCATTTATGTGCCAGTCTCCTCCATTTGAATGTGAAATTCTAGACCTGGATAGTTGGATAGTTGGATACGCTAGCCACTTGCCACATGTGGCTATGTCAATTTAAATTAAGTAATGTTGAAGAAAATTAGAAATTCAGTTTCTCAGTTGCAGTGGCCATATCTCAAGTGCTGAATACTCAGATGTGACTAGAGGCTACCTTGTTGAGCAGCACATAGAGAACAATTCTAACATTGATAAAGTTCTATTGGACAAATTGGTTCTGAAAGACAAGTATTGGGTTTTGCTTGTCATTTTTGCCCCTGGACTTGCAGCCTTTTTAAACTTGTATTTGGTTAGGAGCACCTGGGTGGCTCAGTCAGTCAGTCAGCATCCGACTTTGGCTCAGGTCATGATCTTCCGGTTCATGAGTTCCAGCCCCATGTTGGGCTCTGTGCTAATTCAGGGCCTAGAGCCTGCTTCAGATTCTATGTCTTCCTCTCTGCCCCTGCCCCCCTCTTTCTCTCTCTCGCTCTTTCTCTCTCTCTCACACACACGCACATACACACACACACACACACACACACACACACACACAAATATTAAAAATAAACTTGAATTTGTTTGTTTTCTTTATTTTTTTAATTTTTATCTTTATTTATTTTTTGAGAGACAGAGAGAGACAGTATGAGCAGGTGAGGATCAGAGAGAGAGGGAGATACAGAATCTGAAGCAGGCTCCAGGTTCTGAGCTAGCTGTCAGCACAGAACCCGATGCGGGGCTCGAACCCAAGAACCATGAGATCATGACCTGAGCCGAAGCCGGACGCTTAACTGACTGAGCCACCCAGGCACCCCAACCTGAATTTGTTTCAAATTTATCTGAGCCACAAAGCAAAAAGTTGATTATTTTTCCCCAATTTTCCCAAGGATGATATCTAACTAAAATGATACTATATGCATAGGATGGAAATTAATTCATGACATGTTAAGATGCCCTGAATATAAAGGTTTAATTCTAGCATAAAACCCTCACCGAGAAAGTCGACGATGGGCTATCCTAGTACGTGCTGCAATGTAAGTACTTCATAAATACCTGCTGAATGAAAAAATGACCCATCTGGGTTCTTAGGCATTTTGTTTTATTCATTTTCACCTAGATGTGTGGAGTCATGTAAGAGACATGTCTTTAGATTCCAGAGGGCCTCTTCTCAAAAGGATGTGGTGATAGATGAGTTCCTCACTTTCATCTCAAGGATAGTTGAATTGTAGCAGTGCAGTGGGATTACCTGCTATTTCACTTTCCTTCATTGTTTACACTGGCAACCAGGAGTAAAGAATTGAGTTCCTATTCAGTGAATAAGATCAAAGTGAAAATGATCGAAGTAGACCAAATTTGATAAGCCCTATTTCTCTTAGGACTTGGCCAAAGTGAACTCAAAATGTTGGTCATTTCCTGAGCACCTACTATGTCCAAGACATTTTGTTAGGCCCTCAGGATACAGGAAGTGACAAGACAGACACATTTCCTGTGCTGATGGTGAAGCATTAATGTTATTTCAGTTCCTCTCCCTGCCTTGTACCCAAGCAGGAGTTCTCAACATTGTGTACTGTAACCACCTGGGGAGTTTAAAAAATACCCATACCCACGGTCTTTCCTTCAAAAGGCTCTGATTTAACTGGTGTAGGGGATGGCCTGGGAACCAAGATTTTCTTAAAGCTTCCAGGTGTCTGTCACGTGAAATCAAGTTGAGAACTATTGATTTATCAGCACAAATCTTGGAGTGAGCTCAGAGATTAAGAGCTTTTGGTATGATAATTGATAGCCTATTCAAATCCAAAAAGGAAACTTTAAAGTTTTCTAACATATCTACATTCTACATTCTACCGTTTATTCCTCAGAATGTAAGCTGGTACTTAGGAATCACTAAATTGTCCGGGTTCAAACAGCCAGTTCATGACTTAGATAAGACCTGACCCCAGGTTTCTGACTCTAACACCATGCTCTTTCTGCTCCACTGAGCTGTCTCAGGGAATCAGAAAATATAATTATCTTCAAGTCAAGAGACAACCGACATCCACTGTGGTTATAATTTTTTAAAGCAAGAATTGAATTTGGGCCGATTTGAATCCCATGTACTCACAGTCTTCCACTAATCAAAATTCAGCCCCATAGATTTATTTTGTTAGAGCACAACATCTTTTTTTGGGAAAACACACAACATTCTATATATAATTGTAAAGAGAGAGTCCAGGTTCCCAGGGGCCGTACCCACAGTGTCACAAATTCAGAAAATCAATATGCATGTGTTCAACTCCACTTGTAACTAGGAAGGACATTTTGCCTTTAAACTTGAATAAAAATGGTAGTAGGCGGAGAAAATAAGAGTGCATTGTGCTCCCACATTCTCTGTCTCCACCCACCTTGTTACAGGACATACACAGTTTAACGTTTCACCACAGGTAAAAATTTCTAGTCTGCCCCCATGAGAAAAGCTGACTTTGAGAAATACGTACCATTAAAAAAAAAGTTGCCCCTCTTAGCCACCACCACTTCCCATTTTTAGATTCGGCTCCTAGATCAAGAGAATCCACTCTTCATTCGTGTAAGACCACATAGCGAAAAAATGTGCCTTTCCACTCTTTAAGGGTGTCAAAATAAAACTCATGTTCACATACGTTCTTCAAAACATATTTCAATGTTTGAGAGCCTACACAGTTGGGAAATTCTGTTTTATTTCGATCCCAAATCCCTCACGCTGTAGTTTAATCCCATTTTCTGTTGTTCCCTGTGGCGAGAGAGAACAGCTGGTCTCCATTCTCTTTCTCAACTCAATCCCTTCAAGTCCTTAAAGACACCTACCTCCCAGCCTTCTCCTCTCTGGAATAAATAATAACAGTTCCCATCAGGAAAATGTCTCTCTCAGACTGTGCATATTGACTGCCATATCACATATACTCACTCCTCACATAATGTTCATAACCAAAACAAACCAAGGCCGAGAGCAAAAACAAGCAAATGTATCATTGTTTTAATGAATGAAGTTGCAGATCCAATAGATGCTGAATACATAGCTGTGAATGATAATCTTCCAATAATTCTGGGCTCAAATGATCATAATTTCTTTTAGGAAGTATTGGCAATCTGTTGCTTTTGGAGAGGTGAATTAAAAATTTGATGATTAGGTTTCAATTTCTTTTATGCAAGTTCTCCCCATGCCCTGCAATGGAATATTCCATTCAGCAGGCCACAGCAGGAGCCGCCATTGCTTTGACAAAAATAGATACAGTATTGGAACATTCAGTCAATGGAGTAATCCACTTGTCTGAACATTCTTTTCTGCTTTGTCATTTACATTTTAATAAATCCCAGAATATGTCAAGCGGTATCGAGTCGTACCAAGTGTGGCTAATAACATGGAGTTACCAGATGCAATGAGGAAATCATAACATGCAAGGCCTGAACTGCATCAACATTTGGTTTGTGTATATTTTTAGATTCCGACATTTTAAATAGGGATGCTCTTAAAAATAAAAAATGGATATTTAGCAAAATGCTCGCTATTACCAACGGTCTGTTAGTACGTTCGCTTTTCACTCAGGAAGCTGTAGGCGGAGGGCGTTGGGCTTAATCGATCAAGGAATGCAGGCATCTATTAACCACAAGGGTGACACTATATCGCCAGCAAAACGTGGAATGTTAAATCATCGTCTGATGCCTATTTTTCTCCAGATCACTGTCTCTCCATTCAGGAAGCTCAAATAATCCCATTTTAAAGTCACTTGACATTCCACAATGCCAAGATTTGAGGCTAACCCGTCTGGAAAAGATCGGGGGTTGGGGGGGAGATGATTAGTATTATTGTCTATTACACATAACTTATCCCATACATATATTGATCACTGACTGTTTCAACACTTTGAGAGATTTATTATCCTGGTTTGACAGAGCCCCCTGAATTTTACAATGTGGTAGAGCTGTAATGGGCGTGGAGTGGGTCTCAGCATCTTGGGAAGCCCTAGACAGAAATGTGTCTGAAGAGGAGGGTTCTTCAAGGATAAAACTCTTCAGGTTATTCCAGACTAGTAATGAATCACATGGGCTACAGGGCTAAAATTCAGCTCTGGTTATATCCTATGAACCTAATTCCCTCAGTCACTTAAGTTAGCACATCACAAAACTCTCGTCTGAGGCTTTTCTCAAACTCCTGACTATTATACCTTGGGTTATTAGTTGCCAAAGGACCAAGGTTATTTTCTGACATCAGGTAAATCTTATCAGTGTTCAACTTCTAATTAACTCAGCTGTTAAAAGAACCATTTGGTTTTGGCTGATGTGTAGAGCAGTTTAAGTGTTGGCCATAGTGACTGTGAGCCGTACTCCACCATTACTACATGGGGTCCCCTATGGGGTTGAGGAGAATGATATCATCATAGCTTAGAGCAGTTCAATGGAGAAAACAAAAATGCGTTGGCATTGTATTGCACAAGTGAGGTCATCAGCATTTTCTAAGTCCCGGACTTTTCTCCTACTCTTTCCACAGTGCGATAACTGATAGATTCAGTGGAAAAATATAACCTGGCCAATAGTAGAATGATCACAATATCTAGACGACCTCTAGAGAAGGATCCTTTACAACTTCCCCACCCATTTAGAATATGACTAAACCCTTCCTCTCATAAAGTACTACAGGAGTATAGAATAATGGTTTACAGATTCGGATTACACTTAATGAACTTGAATTTATCAACTAATGATCTCAATCAACATTAGGGAGACTTTTAGAAGCCATGCCATATAGTGAAAGTTGAAAGGCACAGCTGACAGTTTTATTTTCATGGATAAAGGTCCCTGTTCTAGATCTAACTCAATCAATAATTATTTCCTTTTAAATATCTAGAGATGAGTTAGCTCTTCCATAGGATGAGAAATATAGTAGGTGACTTGTTCTTGCTTTCAAAAATCTTGAAAATAAGTGTGGTAAAATGATTTAAGAAGTCCTTTCTACTTTTAATATTCTCTCCTTCTAACATTTGACACTGTGATTATAATGTGGCTTGGTGAGGGGCTCTTTGGTTTCATCTTATTTGGAACTCTCTGGGATTCTTGGATCTGGATATTGGTTTCCTCTCCAACTTAGGGACAGTTTTAGCTATTATTCTTTCAAACATGATTTCTGTCCTTTTCTTTCTCTATTCTCTTCTGGGACCCTACTAATGTGAATCTTAATCCATTTGATGTTGTTCCATTCGCCCCTTAAGCTACCTTTACTGTTTTTCATTCTTTTTTTTTTCTTTTTTTTTTTTTCTGTTCTAATTAGGTGAGTCTCACTCTCTTGTCTTTGAGTTGACTGACTCTTTCTTCTGCTATGTCCAGTCTGTGGTTAAAAACTGTTGAGTCAGTTCAGTTATTGTATTTTCAGCTCTATAACTTCTATTTTTCATCTCTCTGTTGAAGTTTTCATTGCATTCATCCCTTCTTCCTCTCAGCTCAGTGGGCATCTTTCCAACCAATACTTTGAACTCTTTATCAGGTAAATTACTTCTCTCTATTTCATTAAGTTCTTTTTTTTTAATGCTGTTTTATCTTGTTCTTTTATTTGGAACACATTTCTGTTTCTTTATTTTGCTTGACTCCCCATACTGGTTTCTCTGCTGTAGATGAAGGAGTGGCCTCATGTAGGAGGTAAACCTTATCGTTCAACCTTGCCCTGCTCTTTGCTGTCTTTCAAAAACTTTGTGCTTGTCCAGGAGCCCAATATATTTTTCATAGCACCAGAGGTCTCCTTTACAGAAAGACTGGGGAGAGAGGGGTGGTCCCCTTAGTCTGCTATCTACACAGTGCCCAAGGATGGCATTCTGCCAAGAACCATCTCTCTGACTGCCTCAGTCCTGTGGGACCCAGGGATGCAAATCCTCTTGGCCACCAGCACCAGGCAATTGAGATTACACCCCACTGGCTTTTAACTATCCAGGTTAACAGAGAAGAACAGGGATACACATGTTATTTTAAAACTAATATGGTTTTATACGATGCACTTTTGATGTTTTCTTTGGCCAGATTTCCTTTTGGAATCAAGCTCTATAGACTTTCAATGGTAAAGAAGCCATAAGGACCATCTAGTCCCTCTTTTGCTTAAATTATCTCTGCTAGCCTATAACGGACTACTTTGTGGATCAGCAATTCCACCTGTGGGCAACTCAGATCATTTAAGTAGTTTTTCTTTACACAGAACCACAGGATGGTCTTCCATCCTTCTTGGACCCATGGATCATGGAATGTGATTTCGATTCTCTTCTACCTGATTCTTCTAGGTATCTTCTTCTACAGATACCTAAAGGAAGAAATACTGTGCTTTCTAATTTTTTTGATGTTTATTTCTTTTTGAGGGAGAGATAGAGAGAGAGAGACAGAAAGACAGAGTGTGAGCATGGGAAAGACAGAGAGAGAGGAAGACACAGAATCCAAAGCAGACTCCAGACTCTGAGTTGTCAACACAGAGCTTGATGCGGGGCTTGAACTCATGAACTACGAGATCATGACCTGAACCTAAGTCAGACGCTTAACCAGCTGAGCCACCCAGATGTCCTGAAACCCTCTGCTTTCTAGAATCTACTTTTTCCCAGGCTACATGGCCCTCGCACCTCTATTAGCCCTCCCATGGCATTATTTCAAATATCTTCATCATTCTTGTTAGTCTCTGCACCCCTGTTTGTCTATCCACCTTTCAAAAGGCAGAATTGGATGCAATTTTCTAGACATGCACGGACCAATGGAGAGCAGAATGTGGTGATCACTTTTTTAAAAAAGATTTTTCCCCCAAGTACTGGATTTCTCTGAATAAAGCTTCATATTAATCTTCCTGGTACCCATTTAGCAGTGTTGACCCATATTATCTTACTCTCTATTAAAACACTTACATCTATTTTGTACATGCTGCTGTCAAACACCATTTTTCTCATCCTTCGATTCAGCCCATTATTCTGTCTCCTAGTATCTTTTTTTTTTTATCTCAATTAAGATATCTGCTATGTTAGATATTTCTCTGAAAGCCATCTTACTCACATATTTGACTCAAACTTTCCCAAAGGAGATCTCAGGAAGCTTTGTCAAGTGACTTGTGGAAATTAGGATCTCAAATGTCATCTCCCAAAACTATCAGTCTAATAAGTGTCAAAGAAAGAAGTGGAGTTAATCTGGCACACTTTAAACACTGTTTTTTGTTTGCTCTCATATTTACATTATAACATTTACACGTTTTTCTTAACTACTGATGCTGGGAAGTAGCTATCTAGTTGAATGATGAAAGGGAAAGAGAAAGTTGGTTTGGGATCAATATTTTGCATCAGGTAATCAAAAGAGGGATATTTCATATGGGAAAAATTGAGCTCACTAATGCATGTGTTGATGTTTTAAAAAACTAGATTTTCTTCTCTTTTGCTCTCTTTGGGTTGATTAATACCTTCCTTGAGAGAAGAGCTTTCGAGTAAAAGGAGTTGGAAATCTTTTGTCCATAGTCCATAAAGATATAAACATGTCAATTCATCTTTGCACTTGTATATTCCACATAATAAAGTAAAAGTAAATGCGCCCAAAATAATGCTTGGTTCCTCATTATAGTAACAATTCTCTGTAAGACGAGAGGGAGTTATATAAGGGGAGTATGGTCTGGTACTTATTCAGGAGTTTGGTTACCAACATGCCTAAAGATTCATAACAAGGCATTTCAACTCAATTCAAATTGTTAACATGGATTAAAATTCATGATAAAGCAGTTCCACAATCTGGCCCCAGAGGACCGAATCCGTAGCAAGGCTCCAGTGTACTGTGCTATCGGATGGTAATGCTATCCAGAAACATCAAAAGTCCTCTTCATTCTTTTTCTCATGCCTTCTGTGCTGAGACTGGCAATTCTTTCTCTGTACTCCATTTTCTTTCACTGTTTCCTTTTTTCTTTCCCCCTTCCTTATTCTTCCAGCTCTGCTTCTCTCTCTCTCTCTCTCTCTCTGTCTTTTTCTTTCCTGATTTTTGTTGCCATTTCTCTCTCTCTCTCAAACTGATTTTCTAAAGTTATGGCTCTTTCCACTAATAATGGACTATTTAAGAGTCAGTACTACTTGAGTTTGGTGTGTGTATGTGGTTTTATTTCTCATGCTACTGTTCTCTTGGGGCTCCATCTTTGAATAAACCTATGTTCAATTTAGTCTGAGGACACTATCACATGTAATTGTCAGGGGTCTGAACTTTCCTTGGAAGGAAAAAAAAAAAAAAAAGAAAAGAAAGGAGCCTTTTCCGAATGGCTTCTGTGCTCTTTTCCCCCAGAGTTAGTTCCTTATTTTCATCTATCCCTATTTGATAGCTTTGACCAGGGGAAGGATACACTCATCCCTTCTTTTCTGTTCCAGTGGCTAACATCACTCATAGTCATTACTCTCCTTGAGATGACGCCCTATTCTCTAAAAGGTTCTTACCCTGCCATGTGCATCAGAATCATCTCAAAGAATTGTTGAACCACAGATTGCTGGACACCATCCCCAGAGTTTCTGACCATGTAGGTCTAGGGTAGAGACCTAGGACTTGCATTTCTAGCAAGTTCTCAGGTGCTGCTGCTACTTTGAGTCCTAGGACCACACTTTGAGAACCACTGCTCTCACCCAAAACCATTATTTCACTCTCCTTCCAGTGTTTCTCAAGTGGGGTAAATAATACCAGTTCCTTTAGTCTTCCTTAGTAACATCTACTTCTAGAACTTTAATTATTAAGTGGCTCTTCTTTATTTCCAAACCCATGTTTTGCTGGATGGCTAGAACTGGATGCAGACTCTAGCTGATTCTGACATAATACAAATAACAATGATGGATTCCAATGATGGATTTCTCCCAAAGGGTTGGAGCTGTACTTTCTCATCTGTTATCTTGTTTGTCTGCATAATATCCATGCATTCTTCTCTCATTTTAGAGAAGGAATCATTCCAGGCAACAGATATCAGTCAATTACTATGAAGATGTGTAGGACAAGACTTGAATGAACTCAGCTTTCCAGACTCCTAGGTCACAGTTCTATTTGAATTCATGAAGGATTTGTTTAATTCCTAAAACCTAAAACCCACTTCTGCTCACCGATTCAAGATACCTATTTGATATGTTAACACACTGTCCAAAAATTAGAAAATTGCTTCATTTTGAGCATTTTGGCTGTTCATATACGAACCAAGCCTAATTCAAAGAGTTGTACTCAACATGAACATTTAAAACTCTTTGACCTGGAATTTAATTTTTGCATTCACAAATAAGGGCTTTTAACTGTGAGCCACCTTTGGCTTTCGGTTCGCTAAACTTGCTAATTCTGCCGTAGTCTGTCACCCAGTTTTTCCTGCGGTAGTAAAATAGCCTTCTGTTGGTTCTACAAATTGGTTATGACATTGTGTCATTGTTACAATCTTGCCATTCATGAGGTAATTAGGAATTTTTACTTCTGTCATTGATCTGGTTCTGTGCACTACATGTTTCCAAAAACAAAAGCGAGAAAGAGATTAGAAGGAAAGCAATTTCTCAACATACCAATTTTATTATTGACATTATCTCAAAGTCTTGTAGCTCGTTAAGCCCCACGGTCCTCTCTCCACTCTTTTTATATCCTTTCCTGTCGTCCCCTCCTGACAAAGAAAATGAAAAGTCTCACTGTTTATGAAACAATAAAGCTGGATTAGATGGGTTTTTAAGGGTCCTATTGTTTGCCCCTAAACCATTGTTGCCAAAGTGAAAGGCTCCAACTGTTTGTCTGACACACAAATTGCCATCAGCAAGATATTAGAAGGAATCTCATTTATTACCACCAAGGAAATAAATAACACCAATGGACTGAGTGTCTTTCATCCAAATTAGACTAACCAAATCAATTCAAATCATTAGAATACATTATTCCCAATTATATATAAATCTGCCTTGTAAATAGCCACTTACCTGCTTGCCCAGAGCCATGGAACGCTTAATGCTAAACCCACCAGTTAAAAAATTCCAGAATTGACTGGCAAAATATTTTAGTAGGTTGTTACATATTTTGTACTTAATTCATTCAATAAACATTCATTGTGGACCTACCACATTTTGGGAACACAGAGATGAATAATCATGATGTTGGTCCTCAAAGTGCTCCCCTAGTAAGGGGAGCAAAGAGCCGGGTAAAGACATGAATGCCCTTCTCTGGTTCTAAGCTGTGCTCAATTCCAGAAAAATTAATGGTCTGAGTTTCTGCCTGATTTATGCGTTGGGGGGAGGGGGAGAAAAGATGAGGAGACTAGAGAAAATATTGAGAGGAAAGTAATCGATGAAAATTTACATAAAGGTTCATGTCCATTGCCGTCCAATGACTTTCTCTAGTAAGTGCAGGTGTGGGAAAATCAAATAGGAAGATGGGGCTGTGCAGGTGAACACTGTCTTCCAAAGTCAAAGTGAAATGGTGTTTAGACTATCTAGAATGTTGTGATCCCGTTCTGTCCATTCTTTGGAATAATTATGTACATTAAAAATATTTGCAGGGAGATCGCTAACAATAGGGAAACACACTTATTCTTCAAATTCTGTTTCTATTTCAAGACAGCCCATTTACTTAGGTAATAATACATTCTTTCCTCTATATCTCAAGATGGTTTCACTGACTCACATTTAGCTGGACACATGTCAGCGATGCACATGGGTCCACCCACACCTTCTTTAAACAATGCGCTCATCTCCTGGAAGCAGTGGCATTTGCCAGCCGGACCTAGGCTGGACTGAGATCATGGTACTGGTGAAGATCAACAACTAAATGGTGTATTTAGAGATCGGATTTACAGCCTTAGGAATACAAAGTGCAACCCAGCTGATTGTAGAGCTTGGCAATGAACGAAATTATCTTCTCAGCTTTCATTTTTCAATATCTTCTTTTAGAAGGCACAACCCAGGGTGCCTGGGTGGCTCAGTCATGAAGCATCTGACTTTGGCTCATGTCATGATCTCACAGTTCATGAGTTCGAGTCCCACATTGGGTGAGCACTAGCCCTGCTTGGGTGAGCCATGCTTCACTCTCTCTCTCTTCCCTCACTCACTTGTACTCCCCCTCCCTCAACTCACACAACACTTAATGTGAGATGAAATACTGATTTTGAGACCCCCCCCCCCCAAGGTGAATCACAGAGACTGTCTTCACACCTTTAAGTGAGCTTCTATAACCTGTGGGTGTCATGTTCAGCTGGAGGGTGCTGGAAAGGAAATGATAACCCTCTCTTTTTTTTTTAAGTTTATTTATTTATTTTTGAGAGAAGAGGGAGGGACAGAGAGCGGGAGGCAGAGGATCCGAAGTGGGCTCTGCACTGACAACAGAGAGCCCAATGTGAGGCTTGAACTTACGAACCATGAGATCATGACCTGAGCTGAAGACAAATGCTTAACCGACTGAGCCACCCAGGTCACCCAAAATGATAACCCTCTTCACCCTAGTGCTGAAAAAAACTTCAGAGGTAGATTTTGAACCCTAAAAGAGAGCCATACAATAAAACACATCACCTTTTCCCAAAGTGACTCACTTTTGCCTTTCTAAACATAGAACTTGTTTCCATTTCCAGCCTAACTCATCATCTTACATTCTCCAAGATGTTTTGCAATCATGATAGTCATGATCATCTTTTTATTAGCTAATAACCACGAGTTAATAATTCATCTTTCCAACTGATCATTTTTGTTTGTTTGTTTAAAAGTTCTGGTATCAGGAACTTTTACAGGTTCGGTATCAGGCTCCAAAAATTGGCATTTCTTATATGTGGGATCAGTTTAGGATCAAGGCATTACTGAGTTCTGATTGGTCAATTTGCTTATAGTCTGATTGCCAGTCAGTAATGCCCATTCACAAAAGCGTGGGATGAGTTAATCATGCCTGCAGCAAGGAAGTCTTGCATGCTTTTTATTTTGTGTGTAACTTACAATCACTTTTTCTTACATCTGGCTAAATATCTGACCATGTGAAGCTCTGTGTATGCTAAAGAGCAAATGCTCCAAATATGTGCACGTTTATCTTCATTGTCTCATTGCCCCTTTATGAATAAAGAATTTGCATATATGGTAACTTCGTGTTAGACCGAGCGCTGTTTATTGGGAGCCAACAGACCTCTTTGGAATTGTAAGCGTCACTTGTGAAGTTGGGTGGAATTTTCTCCAGTGTTACCCCACTTAGTAGTGCCTGTGCCCCGCCCTTAGCTTTGTCACATGTCTCCTTTCTTTGGGGTCTCAGATTTAGCTCTCTGTACCTATTAAAAAATAACTGATATATTACTGCTTCTTTAAGGTATTATTTAATAAGGTGGGTTCTTCCCCTGGGTTTTAGTGCTTTAATAAAGGAGCCTTGAACACGGAAATGGCTTAACATCTCAGAGAAGATTTCTCCCATGATAGGCTTTCTGACACCAAGGCAGGCTTGGGGGTGCAGGCAGGGGTGGGGGTACTAGGCAGGCTAAATCACTTGTATTCATGTCTCTCACCACCATTTGCCCAAGAATAACTGCTGAGCAGATAAAGCTTATGTTTTCTGTACCCATGGCTTCTACTTTCTACACTCTTTGTTCTCAGTAATCTGAACACTCTGTTTCTTCCACCTGCCTCCAAATTCAAAGCCACTGAAGTTTAAATAGTGATGTCCCTAGAATCGGGGCCTTTCTCTCCCATCAGGCGTTTCCATCATTGGGTCAGAAGAGCTACTCGAGTTCATTAAGCCCATGCAGAGAAGTAGAGAAACTACGCTGCTTGTTTGGAATGTACAGGAAGTCTTTCAGAGCCTAAGGACACCATTCTGTATCTTAAAAATTCCCTGTGGATATTGAATAGTTAATGCAGTGTCTCAGGAGTTCTTGGTGCACCTTCTCCCTTTGCTTTTTAGTTTTTTAAATGTTTTTATTTATTTATTTTGAGAGAGAGAGAGAGAGCGAGAGAGCAGGGGAGGAGCAGAGGAGAGGTAATGAGAGAGAGAATCCCAAGCAGGTTCCACGCTATCAGCTAGGAGCGGGGCTCAAACTCCGAACCATGAGATCATGACCTGAGCTGAAATCAAGAGTCAGATGCTTAACCAAGTGAGCCACCCAGGCACTCCTGCTTTTCAGTTCCTAAGAACTTTGACTTCTGGCATGGATCGCACAAGTCATCTAGGCAACTCCACCTGTCTTCTCCCATTTTTCTAGGTATAACCGTTAGCTGTCCCATTTATTTTTACAAGTTCACCAGGAAGTATGTTTGTAAATAAATACCCAGTCAGAGCCAAAGGCCACAGACAAATGAAGACCTTACATTGAAGTCCATCCAGCCCTTATTCTTCTTTGCTTCTGTCACACTCAGGAGGGGACAACATTCAGGAGGGTGACAACGTCATATCGGTCCAGGACTTAGACGCAGGCATGTGTATCCTCATGAAAGGTCGAGTTAGAATCGCCTTTTGTCAAACTTATTCATTAAATTCTGAATGCAAACTGTGTAACTGCAAACTGAAAATACTTGTCGGTTAAGGATTTGTAGAATTTATTGGAGACATCCAGGATGGAGACTGAAGGTGTACTCATCCTTTCCTCCTTTTTGCCTTGTGTTTACATTTCTCTACTTATTCAGGTTTATTATTTATTCACTGAGCTATTTTTTTCTCTCTCAGCCATATCTCTTCTCTTTTATCATGTTCTTCTCTGGACCATCCTTCTTACTGTCTGTCTACTTTGTTTGCGACCTACACTCAAAATTATTAGCACTGATGCTAGACCACTTGCCATTCTCTCACAGGCTGGAAACATCTGATTGCAGGGTAGAAATGCCTTTAAATGGCTATTCTATTCAGTCCCCTGCTGTCAAGTCACTACTCTGTCCATGATCAACTGCTATCATCATTCCAATCTGAATAGAAACATCGATTCCTCAAGGAAGGCTTTCCTGACCTCCCCCCAATTAGATCCTGTCCCTTTGTTTGTGTTCTCATGACTGGCTGTAATGTTTTTCATTATAACATTCATGGTTTGCAATTATATCTTTGGGCAATGATTTGACCATGTATGTCCCTTCCATAGCCTATGAGCCTCAGAGAGGAAAAATGTGAATGTTTTACTCACCACAGCATCCTTACCTCTTTGTCAATGCCTGGCTCATAATAGGCATTGATAAATGTTAATTTGTAGTTATTATTATTATTATTATTATTATTATGAATACTCAAGTCCATGGTAAGCCCTGGAAAACAAAACCTGGCTATAGGTAAGGGATTTCTAAATTCACTCCTTTCCCTTCAATCGTTCATTCATCCATTTGTTCATTCACTCATTCATTCAGCACAGATCTCAAACAAATAACACAAATGTATATTGCTTGGCCACTATGTTTAAGCGCCTTTTGAAGCAAATCAGGGTAAAAGAGTTAAAAACTCTTTCCATTGACTGAACCTGTCATTGTACAGGAAAGAAAGGAAGATGCAGAAACTATTCTAATAGAAGAGAGACTGCTGAATGCCTAAGAACTAAAGAAGAGTCATAACGTGGAGATCTAGGGACAGCCTCACAGAGGACTCTGCCTGTAGCTGAGCCTTGAAAGCCATGAACAACTTGCACAAGTAGACATGGAAAGAAATCCTGTCCTCAAGGGAAAGGAGGGTGAGACCAAAGTTTGTGTTTATCCCTCAAATGCCATGTGCATGTACAGGAAACTGCTGGTATCTTAATCTCGAAAGAGAGATGAAGCAGAAAGTGGGTTTTGAAAGAAAGTTCTGGAAGAACCTGTATGCTCAGCACAGGAGCTTAGATTTTATTCTTAGGTCAGGGGGAGTGGTTGGAGACCCATGAGCATGATGGTCTCATCCAAATGGTATGTTTGGAAGATTAATTTGGTATTGCTGTGTCTCATGGTTAAGTTGGCTGTGGCACTGATCTGGGCAACCTCCTCTTCAATGTTTGGGTCCCTATTCCCGCATCTCGGTCTCCAGGGCCTGGGCTCGAACCCCTGCTGTCAAGTCTCCCTGGTACTGATTACCTGTGGCCTGCAACTGCTTATCACCTGCAGGTGTTCAATTGACACATTTAGCCTTGGTCTCTTAATAGATTGACTTCTTGTGACACATCTTACGAGGCAGACCTTCTTACTTCCATTTTCCCATTTTCAGATGAGGAATCTGAAGCTTAGAAGTGGCAGAACTGATTTTCCAACCCAGGCCTCCTGAGCCCCGGTCTCTAGCTCTTTCCTGTCGAAAGTTCATCATCTCTCTTAATTGACTTTAATAAAAAGACTGAGTGAGTACAAATCAAACCACAACAGTTAAAATTTATTGAGACTTTATTTTACCTTCTATGTGCAGGCCCTGTTCTAAGAGCTTTAATATGTATTGAGTCATTTAATGACCACAAAAAAATTTTTGCGAGGGGGATACCATTGTTCATTTTACAGATGAGGCAACTGTAATAAGAGAATTTAAATAATTGCCTCGTTATGAAGCTATTAAATGGAGGAGTCTGGATGGAAGCTCTGATGGTCTGACTCTCGAGCCTGGGCTTTGATGCTGTGTTAAGAGATATACACACCCATGAAAGCACATAGCCATTGTTCCATATACAGTAGGTGCTGCATAAATGCTGCCCTTAGAACTCAGCTGATACTGTGTGCTTCCCACTTGTACGAGTTTTGTGGTCTGTGATTTGTTCTCCAGATGCTCACACACAGACGGTCATCCTGCGGTTAATGGCCCTATAGTTACAAATTCGTGTTGGTCCTTCACTGCTGCCAGCGCTAAGGGTCTATCTTCACTGCCCAACCAAATTCAGTCATCCTTGTTTGCGGTGCCTCATAGGTGGCCTTTGCTCTTCTACTTTTGCAACAGAGATGGTCTTTGGAAGGGGTCCATGTAACCAATTTCTGGGGAATGAACCTTTCAGGAACTTCTGCCTCTTTTATCAGCGTCATACTGCTTCTGAGAAGTCACTTAAGAAATTCAACTATATGCAACTATTTTGCATATAGTAGATATGCAATAGCTACTACTTCCCCCCTTTCATTGAAAGCTATTGCATATCCACTATATGATGCCAAGGACTTTGCATTTTACCCACGTGTCTCAGAAAAGTAAAGATGCCCACAGTCACAGTGAGCATGTAGCAGAGCTACAGTAAAAACATAGGTGTGTCTGATGGCAAAGCCCATCCGTTGGATTAACAAATACATATTAAGTTCCTCCTCTGAGTGAAACACTCTGTTAGGCCAGGGAGATGTGTTAAGTGAGCAAGAGAGGCATGCCCACTGTCTGTCAGGAGCACTCCATCCAGCAAGGAGAACAGGTAATGGAATAAATAACAGCGTTCTGTGTGCTGAATACTGGGGTCCAGGAAACACGCTTGATGAGCCCCTTCTTTGTATTCCACAAGTGGCGAAAATGCAAGCCTTGCATTTAACAAGTGTATATCACATTTAAGAAAGCAATGATTTTCTGCCCTCACATTTCCATTCCTCACCTCTTTTACTCCAAGTTGCTAAGGAGTTGATTTGAGCCACGGAGTGTCCTCATGGTTTATATAAACACCATGACCTCTATTGTTGGACATTTTAAAACTATGAACAGGTGTAGTCCTGGGACAATAGAAGCTTCAGAAGAAGGTTGACAGTAGCAGGTAAAGTAGATGATGCTAGGAAATTCTAGGCCAAGCTTGCAAAAGAGGTCAGTCTCGATATACTGAGTTCCCTTTGCACAAGTGCTCAGGGAGGATCAGCAAGCAGGGGCTGTGCCTCAGTGATGGACACGGTGGGCTGTGGGCCGTGAGATGGGTTTGTGCCGTGGTCCTGTTTACAATTTGTCTGAAGCTTCTCGAGCTCAGCCCAGCCAGATGGACTCTTCCTCTCAAATATCAGACCTGATCTTTTCAAATAAAACAGTACAAAGCACATTAAAAGCTTTGATCCAACTGTTTACTTTGCATTTGTGTGTGTTGGGGGGAGTGGGGACAAAGGAAGGATTTATTAGGCCCTGCTGTGGGTGGCCACACAGCACTGGGCATGTCAGAGGAAAATGGGGAGTGCTCTGGATGGAGTACATGTCAGTGCTCACATACCCCGATGCTTCAGCTAAAGTCGCTGGACTTGTTCTGTGGGACTCAAACATTTCAATCTTCTTGTCCACAAGGGGGGAGGTCTTGAGGTAGGAGCCCTTGGAGTATAGTTGGTCAGCCCAAGGCAGGTCAGCATCAGACACTTTTCTTTAGATGCTTCTAGAAGTTTCTCAACATCTGGGTGGCACCCCCTTTCTTTTTCATGAACATCTCATATTTTAAAAGCATTTCACATAAATTCACTTATTTCACCTACACCCTCCTGAAACAGGTGATCAGGTTACATACCCTCTCCCCATTCTCCTTCCCTTCCTCTCTTTCTCTCTATTTAAAAAATTTTTTTTAAATTTATGTTTGAGAGAGAAAGACACAGAGTGAGAGAGGGGGAGGGGCAGAGAGAGGAGACACAGAATCCGAAGTAGGCTCCAGGCTCCAAGCTGTTAACACAGAGCCCGATGTAGGGACTGCAAGATCATGACTTGAGCCGAAGTTGGACTCTCAGCCGAATGAGCCACCCAGGTGCCCCTCTCTCTTTCTCTCTCTCACACACATACGCTAGACAGATATTTCTGCTACATGGATTAGAAAGCTGGCAGTTTTGACTGCAGCGGGGAGGACTCTTTAACTGACTCCTGCTACATACCACTTCCAACAAGCGATCTCATTCATCTCCTTAAAAGTCCCACGAAGTAGGTAAGATGTGCCCATTTTAGAGTCGAAAACTACTGATGCTCAGAGAAGTTAAAAACTCTAGGATTCCTACCTCACTGGTATGGATACTTATTGTCGTATCACCAAAGGGGCAGAGCTGAGATTCAGACCAAGGCCTACTTTTTGTTCTCCGCCCCCTCCCTCTCTCCGGGGCTAGCCCACCCCAGGTTGCAAAGCTGAGAGCCTCACAGGACTGTGGTCCTCTGTTTCCAGCTCAGGGTCCTTTGGCTCCACCAATATCCATTGCGAAGGGGCTACTGCTCTGAGAAAATCCTCCTTTATATCGGTTTTCTATTATATGTGCGTACGGCAGAGACAGGGGCCATCTGAAAGGAGAGCTGCCATCGAAGCTTTGTTATCTGTAAATAAAAGGAAATCATATGGGCAGAACACACAGTGTTCTGAATGGGAATTCAGGAACCTTCTAACGTTAGGAATGAGAACATAGCAAAGCCCTGAGGCTTTATTGCAGCTGGACAGAAGGACAACAATGACCGTTTAGCAGATGCAGGGGACGGAGTATGCAGTCCCCAAGGGTTAATGTAGGATTGTCCTCCTGCTTCTCAGCTCCAGGTCACCTTTCTTCCCTCCAGCCCTCCCCCCACCAATCCCGCCCTCAGATAAAACTGTTGCACACCAAGGCTTTGGTCTCTGCCTAGTTCAAGGGTGGGCACTAGAGAGGAAAGGAATTGTGAAATTCCAGTACAAACGCAGTGCATAAAGCTTAATAAATTGCCGTGTCGGGTGAAATTAAATGCTTCTTTGAAAAAAAATCAGTTATTCCTAGATTTTAAGACAAATGAGGCATTTTGAAAAATAAAGATAAAACATTATGGTTGCATGTTTATTGAATAGAATTTTAAAATACCTAGTCGGTGTGTGTGTGCTTGCGCGCGCGCGTGTGTGTGTGTGTGTGAGAGAGAGAGAGAGAGACAGAGAGAGAGACAGAGAGAAAGAGAGAGAGAGAGAGAGGGAGAAGGAGAGGGAGAGGGAGAGGGAGAGGCAGGCTAGGTACTGTAATTTTAATTGCTTGTAATCTAACTTGCCTTTTTGTTCCTTTTTTCCTTTCTTTCTTTCTTTTCTTTTTTTGTATCAGTTAATCTGTTGGTTACATTTTCAGCTTTTCTTTGCTTCTGGTTTCATTTTCAGATGAAAAAATGCTAGGCACACAGTGCTGCTGTCTGGTTGCCATGGCGACCACAGCCTATTATCCTGCCTTGTCATTCATCAAGAAAGAATTGCACTTGACAGAGGGAGAGGAAAATGCCTGCAGTCTGCAGCATGAGAGGGAAAAAAGGTTTTCTTTTCTTCTATGTATGTAAAAGGTCTTTAATGCCCGTTTAGTTACATGTTTTATTTAGCATTATTTATTACTTGTAACGACAATAATTGATACCTGTAAAAATACATCCCCTCCCCCTAAAGTATTTAACTTGCAATTTGTTCATTTGCCTTGCTTTCCCATTTTCAAACCTATCCCTAGCGCTGTACCCCCGCCCCCACCCCTACCAACACGGCTCCCACTTTACCAGCAGAAACAGCCAAAAGATTATATTCTCCATGGAGAATGGTCATTGGAAGGGTGGCTAAACACACTACTTCTTCCTAAAATTGTGTTTTGTAATCAACAGTTCTCTTGTGCTGCTATTCCTAAAAAGAATTAATGTGATACATAATCCATCAGTACGTGAATATTACTTTTGATTAAATAAATTCTCCAAGTGTGCCGTGCCTATGAAATAGAGCGTTAGCAAAACAATACGAAAGTACAGCGTTGTTTCCATTACATAACCGAATATCAAATCAGGATTGCTCTTTACAAATTTGGATCCATCCCAAATCCATTGTTCTTCAAGGCAAGAAAAGGTAATTACTTGTTATTTGACTATTCCTCGTTCTGGCCATTTGATTTAACTCACATTACTTTCCCAAATAAAGGGTCTGATGAGTTCTATGTGCTTAAATACCTGGGCTCTCATTCATTAGTTTTGAAGTCCCATATTTTCCACCTCGCCAGTCACCTCTTAAGAGATCTGTACTCAGTGGGCCAATGCGAACAACTTTGCTCCACTGTTTGCTTTGCTGTTCTGGAAATCGTTTGATTTCCTTGTTAAGGTGGAGAAAATAGTTGTAAAAGAGGCAGTATTTTAAGTTGGTATCTTTTGAGCTCGGTGTTTGAATATCTGCTCGATCTTTTGTCTCGGGGATCAGAGAGAAGCTGGACAACGGGGGGACTCCATCCGGAGCGGTTTCAACAGCAGCACTTAGCATCACTGATGTTTGTGGTTGAACCGTGTCACCTTGAGTGTAAATGGGCAACTCGATTGAGGTACAAAGAACTTCTGAAGTTCCAGTTTTATTCTGTTGGGAGACAACTTCCCTACTAGAGGCCACACTTCACTAGCGCGCACGGAGACGCCGAAATCATATTTCTACATTGTAAGTGAAGCAGAGAGTTGAATAATTATCTAGCCAGTTTTGGTTTGGAGATGGTTCAGATTCTAACCTTCCCACCACTTCCTTAATTATCTGGATAATTCTGGCAAGAGGAGGTTTGAGGGTGGAGAGGGATACTTCTAAAAGAATTAAATAATTACAGCTGTCAAGAAATATGTCCTGGGCTTTAGCTATTCCTACACAATCATTCAAAACCTCTTGATTTTCGGCACATCTAAGGTAACTTCCATGAATGCAGACTTTTCAGCATCCTTTATGTACCTTGGCCATGTAAAAATGTAGAAGCCATGGAATGTTTTCTTTAATCTTGACATTTGGGAGAGCGAAAGGAAACAAAGAGAAAGAGGAAAGATATATTAAGTTTAAAATTGTGGCTATTTTCTATTGGTTCTAAACTTTTACTTTAATAATGCAGCAACACCACTGTTCATTTCCTGTTAAACTTCAAGCTTACCTTTTGATTTTCAAATGTCCCTTAGGCTAATGTTTTCACTGAAGAATGAAATGAACAGGCAGAAACAATTAAGCGAGCAGATACAGTGAAAACGAACACCACACTGCACTTTCACAGCAGAAATGGAAGGGTATAAAGGAATTCTGCTTGGAATTTGATCCTCCAGGAGGAAACCTCTTGCTTCTTGTCATTTTTCTTCTGCCCACCCCCAATACACACCACTCACTTCCCCTTTATGAGGGGGAGAAAAAAGATCTAGGCACACAAAGGAACTCCTAAATACTCACAGGCATGGGAAATATTTTCTCTGCCTGTTACTAGTACAGGATAATCTCCAAGAAAAAAAAAAAGAATTCATCTAGATATTTTAAACTGCAAATGTCTCCCAAAGCCTGTTAAATGTTCACATATGTCTTTATGAAACTTGTAATATGGATTGTTTATACACTCTTGATTAAGGGCATGAACATCATTAAAAAGGATCAAGTCATTTTCAAGATGGAAAATCATAAAACCAGATAGAATTGTAACCTACAAGAAAAAGTGTGCATTAAAAAAAAACCTTAATAATCTTAATAATCTGTGACTCTTTACCTAAAGAGATAAATCAATAGCCAAAAGTGAGCGGCTAGAGAGCCTTCTAAGTTCTATCAGGAATTAACAAGGAAGTAATTAATTCAACCCCAAACAAATCTGCCATCACATGTTTATAGCAATTTTGTCACTCTATGAAAGCTATATCTTCTTTTTTAGCACCAAACTGAGAAATTTTACATGGCAGGAGCTTGGCATTCCTATTTTTGGATTTACTTTATTAAAACAGAACTAAGTCGTACGCCGTGATGCTTAAGAGAAGGATTATAAGAAAGGTAAGGGAGCGGAGAATGAGTTAGCATCGCATACATTTTGGAAGATTCTGTATTACCATCTGACAAAAGACCTGTAGGAGAGCTTCAAGGCTGGTTCCCATTTTAATTCAAACTTTATTTCTAAGATGGTATGCAATGGGAAATTGCCTTGTGAGAGGATCAGAACATCAAAAACACGCACAAAGTTTAAACCTGTGGATGTCCTTTGTCAGGTAAAACAACGCCTCAGGAATGAATCTGGATGATGGGGGGGCATCCGTAAGATGATCCCAAGGGGAAGGCATGGATTTGTTTTTTATTGAATGCGTCCTTCAGTATTTTCCCAGTGAAACACCTCTCATAAACCAGGGACTTTGTGTTTTTGTTGTTGTTATAGGTTGTTTTTTTTTTATACCAGTAAAATTAGTTTTACTCTGTAGTAGTGAAAATTTGAAGATGGCTGCTGTAAACATAAAATCAGCTGCCTCGGGCATTAATGTAAATTTTTTTTTATTTGAGATTCCAAGATGGAATACATTTGTTACCCTAACAAACGGCTGGTTATGTGGAAATTGGCTTCGTACACTAGGGAAAAGAAGGCAATTTATATTGGTTAAAATACCAAACACTGGCATACTCCCTTTTCTTTGTTACTTATAAAAACAATAACAACCACAAAACCCCCACCTGTGTGATGTCTTGACGTGAGAACTCTTCCAGTAAACCATTCCTCCAGGTGTTATAACACTAGTCCTATGGCACTTACAAAAACACAGCGGAATTTCCAGCTATCCATGGAAGCCATTAGTGGGATAGGACATTTTCTTAATCTTATCTACATCTATGTGTTGCTTACAGAATTTGAACTAAGCGAAATGAGATCACCTGGTCATCTTTCTTGTCTTTGTAACACAAGAAAAGGTAACTCTAAAATGGTTTATGACACTATTACTTTTTAGATATTGGTGTTATATTTGTTAAATGTCCAAATGCCCTTACAGAATGATAAATATGGGCAGTGGTGGCAGGGAGGTAAAGTATAATGAAATATATGAAGGATTTGTTGAGATGGATATCACTACATCTTGAAACTAATTGCTAACATTTGGGATTCTCTTTGTCCGGAGGTTCATATCAGCCTTCCCCAAATTCATGTCTACCCAGAATCTGTGAGTGTGGCCTTGTTTGCAAAAAGGCACTTTGCACACATAATTCAGCTGAGGAGATCATCCTGCCTATAGATGGGCTCTAAGTCCAATAACAAGCTTCCTTGTAAGAGAAGAGACTAGGTATCAACACAGACAGGGAGAGGTCACGTGAAGATGAAGATAAGATGTGGGAGTGATGAGTCTACAAGGCACAGAATACTAAGGGCTGCCAGCAGGCAGTAGAAGCTAGAAGACAGGCGCATCTGGGGGACTCAGGTGGTTGAGCATCCGACTTCCACTCAGATCATGATCTCACAGTTCAGGGTTTGAACCCCACGTCAGGTTCTGTGCTGACAGCTCAGAGCCTGGAGCCTACTTTGGATTCTGTGTCTCCCTTTCTCTCTGCCTTTCTCCTGCTAATTCTCTCTTTCTCTCTCTCTCTCTCTCTCTCTCTCTCTCTCTGTCTCTGTGTCTCTCTCTCAAAAGTAAAAATAAGGGGTGCCTGGGTGGCTTAGTCAGCTAAGCCTCCGCCTTCGGCTCAGGTCATGATCTCACGTTCGTGGGTTCATGCCCCACATCAGACTCTGTGCTGACATCTCAGAGCCTGGAGCCTGCTTCCGATTCTGTATTTCCCTCTCTCTCTCGCTGCCCCTCCCCTGCTCATGCTCTGTCTCTCTCTGTCTCAAAATTTAAAAAACATTTAAAAAAAAGTAAAAATAAGCATTAAAAAATATTAAAATAAAAAGGAAGTTAAGAGACAGACATGCAACAACTTCCATCAGCCTCCAGAAGGAGCCAAGCTGGCCACCACCTTGATTCTGGTTTCTGACCTCCAGAACTATGACAAAATATGTTTCAGTTGTTTTGCGTCAATCAGTTTGTGGTAATTTGTTACAGTAGTTTTAGGAAACTAATACAAGGTCATTCAACAGTTAAAGCAAAAAGGGGACATGTTAGCCCACAAAACACAAGGGAAGACAGGACGACTAAGCTGTTAGAAGGTCAAGTGTGCAACTGGAGCTCATGAATAGCCAAACCTTAGGACCCGGATTCCACCAGGACTCCCCATCTTTCCCCTCTGCTTCATTGTCTCACACTGACAAGCAGCTTTCTTCACTTGCGGGGACATGGCTGCTCACATGTCCTGAGTTTCCATTTTAGGGCTTCAATCATCCCAGACAGCCCAATTCCTTGTCACATTTCCAAATTCTGTGGAAAGATCCTATTTTCCAAATTTGGTTCATGCCTATCTCTGAGCTCATCAACCAAGACTAAGCTTCCAAGATCTTATAAAATACGGCCATTCCTGACTCACAGGATCGGAGTCCAACTCAGGGAATCTTTTCTTTACTCTCTGTGATGCTATAGCCATTATTCTTAAGCAAATCAGTGTGGTGTTTGCAAAGACATTTGCTCTGGGGATACGATCATCGGGGGCGAGTCCAGCTCTGCCATTTACTAGAGGTGTGATGTGAGCAAGTCACTTAACTTTCCTGAGCTTCTTTATCTTCTTTTGAAAAATAAGGATAGAGTCCCTGTACATATAGCAGGATTTCAATCATGTTGGTTAAGGATGATAATAGAAGACTAGAACTTGAATGGGCCTTAAAGTCAGGCAAGGTCAATCACTTCATTTTTGTAGATAAGATTTCAGAAGTTAAGGTGGTAAGAAAACCAGGGCAAGAATTTAGGTTACTCAACTACCAAGTTAGTACTCCTTTGTTATTTTATAGGACCTGTCCCCGTTCCTGTAGATATAAGACAAGGTCTCATCTGAAGGGGGTCATTCAGCCAAGTAAAAAGCACCTCTCTTAGAACAGACACTGATACTGTGCTTTAGATTAGAAGGTAACATACGGCTAAAGATGTCAAAGAAGAAGGTGCAAAGAAGTGGGTTGGGAGTTAAGATGTGAGGGGCCCAGCCTAGGTACTTGCAAAATTTTGCCTGCCCTTAAGCTCACAGAATGTAGTTATTCTAAGGCACCTTCCAGAAAGTAGAGAAATAAGCCATGGTAGGAGCAGAACCCTCTAATTTTTAAGCCATTTTTGTTTATATCCCTCTACCCTGTGTTTATTTTTCTTTTGCCATCCCTTATTACATAATGAAAACATTTTGCAAAAGCCCGCTTGTTTCAAGGTTGTGATGAGGAAATCAAGAGAAACGTTTTTGTCTTCTCCGGGCCAAGGTTGAGCCAGAATCAGAGCAACCATGAGTATGTCTAGTGACTCTAGTTCAGCTCAGTTTTTAAGCTGAGCACAACTTGATGTTCCTGTAAAGAGTTCTAAGAATAACTAAATTTTCAGTTTGCTCAGAGCCAGAAAAATCTACTCTAGTTTCTTCAGGAAACCATAATCATAACCAATGAGACCTAGCGATCCTGTTGCGTAGATGTGCACAAATGTACATTATGAGGACACAGCTTGGAACACGTGGTATTCACAGAAAAGGGTATCCTTTTTAAGGCCCTATTCTGTACGAAATACTGCTTAACATGACTACCTTGAGCCCAAGAATTTTACCTGCATTTGTTCACATAGCTCTCTGCAGGGCAATTACAAAATTTTCTTTAACACAGAACTTGATGAATATAATTGAAGGATTGTTTGAAAATGGTCAAACGTACACCTAGGTATGAAGGCCACATTGAATTAAAATTCAGCTTATTTAAGCGTCCTTCTATGTCCAACAAATGATAAATAATTCCATCTAGGAAAGGAATCATTAAATTCCAGCCCCCTCACACTAGGTTTTGATGAGACACACATTAACCAAGCCCTTTCGTAAGTACTTGATCTAGTCTGAAACTTATTCTGCTTTTGTCAGTTATTCTATTGCTCACTGTCCCTTGCTATCTTGGCCCTGTGACAGTCTGTGCCGAAATGTCTCCCTGGTCAGAGCATTTCAGGTAAATTTCAGTCCCTCGGTCTGCAATTTCTCAATGCTCAGATTTTGTGGATAGAATGTCATGATTATTTTCTTTCTAAGGAATTTACTTTCTTTCAAAGGCCTTTGCAAAATTAATGCCATTTTATTTTTGTCAAAGAATGGCTTCTCTGTGTATGTGCGCAGCCCTGATGCCTGTCTCTTTGCACGCATCTGCAATGTCCTAGAGTAGAAGGGATTCTTGTGTATTCAGCCATTCATCCAATTCACTCAACAAGTGTTTATTGAATCCTTACTGTCTTCCAGGTAATGCTTCTAGATTCTTGGGCTACATTAACATACAAAACGGCCAAAATTAATTGGCCTTGATAGTGCTAACATTCTTTTGGGTAAAATAAACAATTTGTAAAAACCACAGTAAGTGGTAAGTAGGCTACGGGAAAAAGAAAAAATAACAATAAGGGTTGTTAGTATTTTCTTACGGAATTTTGATCTATGCTAATGAGAGGTACTGAGTGGTAATTTTTGTTTCTTGTAATGGATTTAAATGGTTTTGGTATATTGGCCTCATAAAAGGAATTGGTAAATGTTCCCTCTTCTTACCTTCTTGAAAGAGTTTGTATCTAATTTGTATTATTTCTTCCTTAATTGTTTGATGGAACTTACCAATGAAGTCATCTGAGTTTAGAGTTTTCTTTGGGAATATTTTTAAATTATGAATCAATTTCTTAATGGATATAGAGCTATTGTGATTTAAAAAAAATTTTTTTAACATTTATTCAGTTTTGAGAGAGAGATAGAGTGCGAGTTGGGGAGAGGCAGAAAGAGAGGAAGACACAGAATCTGAAGCAGGCTCCAGGTTCTGAGCTGTCAGCACAGAGCCCGACGTGTGGCTCAAACTCACCAACCACAAGATCATGACCTGAGCCGAAGTCAGCAGCTTACCCGACCCAGGAGCCCTGCTATTGTGATTTTTAAAAATTTATTCTTATGTTATCTTTAATAATTTGTGTTCTTGAGGGCTTTTTCCCTTTTTATGTAAATTATCAAGTTTATCTTCATAAAGTTGTTCATATTATTCACCCACCAAGTTTTTAAGTTTGAATGACCTGTATTAATACCTCTTCTTTTATTTGTAATACTGATAACTTGTCTTTTTCTCTTTTTTCTTGATTGGTATAGCTAAAAACTTATGAATTTTATTAATCTTGTGAAAGAACTGATTTGTTTTCCATTATTTTTTCTCTATTATTTGCCACTTTTCTATTTAATTGATTTCAGCTCTTATCCTCGTGATTACCTTCTTTATTCTTACTTTACGCTCATTTTTTTCTGATATTTTTACTTCTTGAGCTGGAATCTTAGATCATCGCTTTTTAAATGATTCCCTTTTTCTTTTTTTAATTTTTTAAACATTATTTAAGCTTAATTTATTTGAGAGAGACAGAGACAGTGCATGTGGGGGAGGGGCAGAGAGAGTCGGAGGCAAAGAATCCCAAGCAGGCCACATGCTGCCTGTGCAGAGCCCAATGCAGGGCTCGAACTCACAAACTCTGAGATCACGACCCAGACAGAACAAAGGGTTGGATGCTTAACTGACTGAGCCACCCAGTCACTCCTAACCCATTCCCCTTTTCTAACATAAACATTTAAAGATGTTAAGTTTCTTTCTAAGCACTGCTTTAACTTCATCCTACAAATTTCACATTACATTTTTATTTTTATTTAGTTCAATATATCTTCTGATTTTCTTTTAATTTTGTCTTATGCCAATGGTTTAATAAAGAGTATTTTGTTTTTCTATTTAAAAATTTTTTTAATGTTTTATTTGTTTTTGAGAGAGAGAGAGAGAGAGAGCCAGCATGAGCAGAGGAGGGTCAGTGAGAGAGGGAGACATAGACTCTGAAGACAGGCTCCAGGTTCTAAGCTGTCAGCACAGAGCGCAACGCAGGGCTCAAACCCACGAATGAACTGTGAGATTATGACCTGAGCCGAAGTAGGACACTTAACTGACTGAGCCACCCAGGTGCTCCTAAGGAGTATTTTGATTGATTTCCAAATAGTAGAGGATTGTCCAAATGCCTTTTTGTTATTGATTTCTAAATTAATCCTGTTGTGGCCAGAGAACATACTGTAAATGATTTAAATTCTATTAAATGTATTGAAACTTGTCATATGGCTCAGCATAGAGTTTGTCTTGGTTGTGTGGGTTTTTTTAATGTTTATTTACTTTTGAGAGAGAGAGATACAGAGAGCACAAGTAAGGGAGGAGCAGAGAGAGAGGGAGACATGGAATCTAAGGCAAGCTCCAGGCTCTGAGCTGTCAGCACAGAGCCTGACGTGGGGCTTGAAGCCACAAACTGCAAAATCATGACCTGAGTCAAAGTTGGATATTCAACCAACTGAGCCACCCAGGCACCCCATTGGTTGCATTTTATGGTCACTTGAGAAATATGTAGATTTTCCAATTTGTTGGAAATGATGTTTTATACATACGTAAAGTTGTGTTGTTTAATCGGATGGATCAAATCATCTATATGTTTATTGAATTATCGTCCAGCTATTCTATCAATGGTTGAGATAAGAGTGTGGAAATCTCTGGCTCTAATTGTGTATTTGTCCGTTGCTTAGTCCTTTAGCATCCATTTTTGCTTCATGAATTTGATGTTCTGTTATTGGATGCATACCCTTTATCATAACAGTGTCTTCCTCATGATTTGATAATTCTATCATTATTCTTTTAATCTCTGGTAAAACTACTTTTTCTGAAGTCAGCTTTGTCTAATAGTAATAACCACTCCTTATTCTTTTGATTACTGTGTTCATGGTATATGTTTTTTTTCTACACTTTTACTTTTAAGTTATCAGTGTCTTTACATAATGTGTGAGTCTGTTACAAACAGCACATATCGGGTCATGCTTAACACAGAATGACAGTTTCACCTTCTAATGAAATATTTAGTCCATTTACATAGAATGAATTTACTTAAATGGTTGGATTTAGCATTGTTATCTTTTATTTTTTTTCCTATTTGTCTCATCTGTATTTTGTTCCTTTTTTTCCTCTTTGCAGCTTAGTTCTGGATTAACTGAGTATATTTTACTTTTCCATTTTGTATCTTCTGTTGTCTTATTATTTATACCTCATTATTAGAATTTTTAACTTATTGTCATCTGTCTTGAGTTAGTCCATCTCATATAAAACATAGAAACTTAAAAGGTTTTTCTTTTTCCTGGCTTTTCTTGTCTTTCTATTGCTGCCATACATCTAACTCCTACACTGAGACTTTTAAATTTTTTTTCATCCCTTTTTTTGGTCTGTATTTCAGTTTAGATAATGTCTATTTTCCTCTATTTAAATTCACTGATTTTCTTCTTTTGCCATTAAGCTCATTCAGTGAAATGTTTACTTCAGATCTTTGTTCTTCTTAAGTTCCAGCATTTTTCTTTGGTTCTTTTATGTTCTTTTATAAAATTTTCATTATCCATTGTGCTTCTCTACCTCTTACCCCAATTTGTCTGTATTTTTCTTTAAACCCTTGAACATATTTATAATAGTTGTTTTGGAGTTCTTGTCTGTTAATCCCATTATCTTTATCATTTTTTATTAACTGATTTTTCTTCCCATTAAGGGTCACATTTTATGGCTTCTTTATGTGTATAGTTTCTGATTTTATGCTTAACATTATAGGTCTTATATTGTTGATGGTCTGGCTTTGGTTGTCTTCTTAACAGAGTGTTGCATTTTGTCTTAGAAGGCAGTTAAATCAAAATAGTTTGATTCTTTTGGGTCTTGTTTTTAAACTTCATTAAGGCAGGTCTAGAGTAGACTTTAGGTATAAATTTGCCCTTCTCCTAAAGCACGGTTTTTCTGGATTCTCTGCTGAGCCCTGTGTCTTCTCTAAGAGGTCTCTACACTCTGGTTGGTTGGAATTTGAATGTCTCTCTGTCTTGTGCAAGCTCTAGTACTTCTATTCACAGCTTCTCAGTAGTTTTTCTTTCTCCAGTAGTTGTCTTTGCTTAGTAGTTGTTGTTCACAGGACCTCCGGCCCTGCATGTGTGACTTGATGTTCAAACACTCAAAAGCTCCCTGTATAGATTTCTGAAGTTTCTCTGTTCAGTACCCTTTAATCTGGTATCCTGACCCACAAATTCATGCCAACACAGAAACTCCAAACTCTGTTCCCTTTCTCCTTAGCCAAGGAGAAACACCGCTGTTTTTTGGGTTCCTTTGCCCTGTGCTACTGTTCAGAAACTGCTTCCAAGCGGAAAACCAGAGAGATTACGGAGCTCACCTGATTTAGTTTCTTTCCCACAGTAGTCACTATTCTATGCTGCCTGTGGTCCAAGATCTGAAAATGGTTTCTTCATACATTTTTTCCAGTTTCATAGTTTTATACTAATTATTTAGTTATCACTGGTAAACAGGCATTTAATGCCAAATCATTTCTGTTACCAAGTTCTTTGAATGCCTGTTGCATTACAAGGCTTTTCTTCATAACAAGAAATACTACCCTAGTAATTATACTCTAGTAAATTTGTTTTATACGTGTGTGTGTGTTTAATGGGATTTCAAGAGTCACAAGAGGTAATAATCATTTAGTTTTACACAATGCAATCCTCTTATCAAATTTCTTTTTCATAGCAATTTTGGTTAGTGTGGACCTTTTTGAGATCCATCAGCATTATAGCTGAGAATCAGAACAAAAGCAATTTTTGCCATTTTCTTTAATACTAACTATATCTCTTTTCAGAGTATTATTCACCTAAGGTAGAGAATAATTCTATTGGTGGGAGAGCTAATGAGTCAACTATATCCTAATATACCTGACAGACGTTACATGAACCGCAGTATAAAGTGGAATTGTCCTTTGTAGTCATAGGGTTGATTCAGGGAGAATATCATTCACAGTATTGGTGAGACACCAGAAAGAGTGTCCAGGTAAGTGGAACAAAATGGATCCCTACTGTTTAAATAATAAAAATCCATGTGAATTAACACGTAAGCAACTGGAACCAAAACTGTGTGCATTATATTGAGCCAAATATTATCTGGTATTATTTGAACCTGACTTCTATGATATGGACATGTTTAGCAAATTTTCTGGAGGTTTTGTTAGTAAGTATAATTCTTAGGCCTTGTAAATTATTTTTGAGAGAGAGAGAGAGGGAGAGAGAGACAGAACACAGTTGGGAAAGGGGCAGAGAGAGAGGAAGACACAGCGTCCGAAGCAGGCTCCAGGTTCTGAGCCATCAACACAGAGCCCAAGGCAGGGCTTGAACCCACAAACTGTGAGATCATGACCTGAGCTAAAGTCGGGCATTCAACCAACTAAGCCACCCAGGCACCCCAAGGCCTTGTAAATTTTCAGTCCCTAGTAATACCCTAGTAATCATGGTCAAAACCAAAGTTGCAAATACACAGATTTCTTTGATAATGTAAATATGAATATTTATTGGATGCCATTAACGTAATTAGTCCTTCAACAAACACATTTTTGAGTACCAGGTACTATGTTAGGTGCTAGAAAAACCATGGTGAGCTGTTTTAGGTACATGATATAGAAAAACCTGTGTATGTGTCAAAATATGAATATAAATATGAATTTGAATATAAATTCATTATTTACACATTGGACAAACCAAGAATTTGAGCCGGTCCAGGAACATAAAAGCTATCACTCATTACATGGGAAAACTCACCTGACCAATGAGAGAACTTTCTTTTTTCTAAGTGGAGTTGCACTGGTAGTAACCATTTCTGCATTTCATATCTGATACACTTAACATCAATCTCAGCTGTGAGTAGAAACTGGATTGATTTTTTCCCCTTTTTATAAAAAAAGGTTTTTTGAAGCCATAATGTCCTTGGCCTGAATAATGGATAAAAGAGTTTCCTTCTTAAGCATTTTTTTCTAAATGTCATATGGAATCGCTCTCAGTTTCTAAGTAGCTTCCAGAATTATTATTAGGAGCTAAGTTAATTTTCCATTGTGGTTGGCAATGTATCACACCGCATGCAGCTGAAGATCCCTCCGTGTGATGGACTATGCGATGGTGGAGAGTTCTCAGTCAGATGCATCTGTTATTTAGTTAATGTTTGTAAGGCATGTTCAAAATGAAAGAAAGAAAATTGTTCATTTTAATCAGCTCTGTAGTCTCTTTCTTCGTGGAGATGGAACACTGAATCATATAGTCACAGATCTCATGGCGGATGGCACTTGAGACTTATATGAGAAGCAAATGCCAATCAATGTATATGATGCTCATCTAAAAATGCATAAAGCCCAAGTTGTACTCTGGAGATTAACTGGCTTTAGCAAATGTTCTCCGTTGCCTGAGATTAGTAAGAATTCAGACCTGGTCAGGCTGTTTTTATATCTGTCCTAGATGACACCTTCAACAGATGCCATATAGCAAAAAATACAGATGTGTACTTGGCATTTAATACTTCTTTAAAATGGAAATTTGCATCTGGACATTTTAAAGATAGCAACAATAGATGTAATATGTATTCCATATCCTTTCTTTTCTTTGGAAATAATTCATTGATATCTGGGGATGAGTGTATATAATTAATGATGGGTATATAATACATACACAGACAAATATAAATGTTCATATTTTAAAATCCTGTTAAATATTAGTTTGCCCTTGAGGCTCTAAATATGCAGGCTGTGTTATATCAACATGAAGGAAATACAATTAATTTCAAAGTGAATGTCTTCAGTAGTCAGTTTCATTTATGCAGTTTCATTTGGCTGATCTTTTTTATAGAACTGCTCAATTTTTTAAAATATATCCTTTTTAAAAATTTTAATTCCAGTATAGTTAGCATACGGTGTTATATTAGTTTCAGGTGTACAATATAGTAATTCAACAGTTCTATACATTACTCGGTGCTCATCATGATGAGTGTGCTCTTTAATCCCCTTCACCCAGTCCACCTGCTTCCCCTCTGAGGACCGTCAGCCTGTTCTCTATAGTTAAGTGTCTGTTTTTTGGTTTGTCTCTTTTTTTTCTTTGTTCATTTGTTTTTGTTTCTTAAATTTCACATGTGAATGAGATCATATGGCATTTGTCTTTCTCTGACTGCCTTATTTCGCTTAGCATTCTACCCTTTAGATCCACTCATGTTGCTACAAAGGGCAAGATTTCATTCTTTTTTATGGTGGAATAATAAAATATATAATATATATTATAAAATTATATAGTATATATGTAGTATATTATAATATATAAAATAAGAAAAGTATATACATATATATGTATGTATGTATGTATGTATGCCACATCTTCTTTTTCCATTCATCTAAGGATGGACCTTTGGGCTACTTCCATATCTCCGCTTTTGTGAATAGTGCTGCCATAAACATGGGGGTGCATATATCTCTTTGAATTAGTGTTTTTGTATTTTTGGGTAAATGCCCAGTAGCAGAATCTGACCAATTGTTTTGATATTATGTAGACATTTTGGAGAGGTATGTCTGCTTGTAATTATTATTAAATAATTAACTTTGTATGTAACATATGCTGTTTTATATATTTTTTTTAAAAGACGAGATGCTTAAAAGACAACTTGTTAAGTTATTCAACCAGCTTCAACATAAGGACTTTATTTAAAATTAGTTAAGGCAGTATGATACCACCTTTAGTCTTAAAAGGGTAAATGAGACAATCTTTAGTCTTCTTTTTAAACATTTTTATTTATTTTTGGGAGATAGAGAGACAGAGTGCGAGTGGGGGAGGAGCAGAGAGAAAGGGAGACACAGGATCTGAAGCAGCTCCAGGCTCCAAACTCTCAGCACAGAGGCCAAGGTAGAGCTCCAACCCACCAACTGTGAGATCATGACCTGAGCTGAAGTTGGACGCTTAACCGACTGAGCCACCCTGATGCCCCAAGACCATCTTTAGTCTTAAAAGGATAGTTAAGAACAGACTTATTTCAGTTTAGTGTAAGGCAGAATTTCCCTGGGACCCAGAGGACTCCAAAAAGATTCTCTCTAGGTACGTTCCACACAGACATTAAAAAATGAAAATAATTAAAGGGATACTTTCTTTAGAGGACATTGTCTTCAGAATAACATACAAAATTAAAGTTGCGTTCCAAGAAGCCAAAGGAAGAAGCAGGCCAAAAAGCATACTAAGGCGGGATTATTAATCAGATGTTATTTAAAATCCTCGTGAGAATAAGCATGGTGAGTAAGAGGTTCACGCTAAGGTTACCCACGAGCACAAAGAGGGATACACTTGAGGTGCTTAGCCCATACTTCCCTTCTTTTGCTCTATATTTTAACAAATCTATAGACTTCTTCTGTATCTATATTTTAAGAAATCAACATATTTTGGTAGTATGCTTAAATTTTTAAATAAATATTACATACTATAAATGATGTATTATCTTATTTAACAACTCAGATTTTCTTGGAAGATAGGAACAAGGCAAAGTGGGTTTTTTTTAAAGGGTCCTTTCCCTTTAACCCTCAACCTGCAATAGCTATGATCTGGCCACAGTCATAATTTTATATTTACCACTATCAGGCAGACGGTATTTATAAACAATAGTTTTCCACTAATTTCCATCTTTTCATCTTTAGACGCTTTCCAATGGTGGCATAAAAGGTAATGGCTATTGTCAGTATTTATGGATCCTTCATGTAGGATGTAGGGTGACTAGCTCTCCTGATCTGCCTGGGAGTGAGATGTTTCTTGAGACCTAGGACTTTTAGTACTAAAACTGGAAGAGTCTGGACAAATCAGAACAACTGGTCACCCAAAATGAGGGACCCTGACAAAAGGGGCTAATCCAAGTGCAGTTGATTTTCATTGAGAACTGAAATATCAGGCTTCATGCTAGGCAATTAACTTGTTCCCTCATCTAATCCTCATGAAAGCTCTTGGAGATTGGCATTAAATTTCACCTTCATTGAATCAGATGATGTGAAGCATAGCTTTAACTAACACATACACGTTGAATAAACCAGAATATATGCTCCTTTAACCCATGTCCTCTTACGTCACAGCTCTTATTACGACACTATTTATACAATATTTTCTAGGAAACTGAATGGGTGAATGAATGCAAAGGTAGACATTAAGAAGAATTGTTTAGTGCAAGAGGACCATCCATTAGATCAATGTACCTTAACTCCAATAGAATGGAACCTGTTCTTTTTTTTCTTTTTCTTTTTCTTTTTTTAGAGAGAGAGCACGAGCAAGCATGAGCAGAGGAGGGACAGAGGGAGAGGAAGAGAGAATTTCAAGCAAGCTCTACTTGCAGCACAGAGCCTGACACAGGGCTTGATCCCACAACCCTAAAATTATGACCTGAGCCAAAATCAAGAGTCAGATGCTGAACCAACTGAGCCACCCAGGAACCCTGGAATCTGTTGTTTTCTAAAAAAAATTTTAATGGTACATTTTAGTTACCCCAATATTTTCAAAATATGTAATCAATGCAAAATCTTAATAAAATAGTTTGTATTCTCTGTTTTGGTATTAAGTTTTCAAAACCCAGCATTTGTTTTACACCTAACAGCACATCTTAATTTGGACACTAATTTTCATCAAAAATAGTTAATTTAGATTTAGAGCTCATAAAATTTACAGTTGTAGATTCTACAGAAGTAGATTCACATATCCAAGTTGTTCCAAACATACTTAGAAGTTTTCCAATACATAAACAAAGTATTTGTTTGAAGATTTATATTTAGGGGCATCTGGGTGGCTCAGGTCATGATCTCAAGGCTTATGAGTTTGAGCCCCGAATCAGGCCCCGTGCTGACAGCTCAGAGCCTCAAGCCTGCCTTGGATTCTGTCTCCCTCCCTCTCTGCCCCTCTTCCTGCTCTCTCTCTCTCTCTCAAAAATAGACATTAAAAATTTTTTAATAAATAAAATAAAATTTATATTGAATTCAATCAAATATATATCCAGTTTAAAATTCAGGTTCTGGGTTTCACCAGCCACATTTCAAGGGCTCAATGGCACAGAGGCTGGTGGCAACCCTATCAAACATAGCTTTAATACCTCCCAGGTCTGACCATCCCACAGGCCCCCATTAAGCCTCAGCCTAGTATAAACAGCTAAGCTGAGTGGCCCCAGTATCTGTCTTCCCTCCCCATTGCCTTCCTGCTCTGGGAAGAACTCTGATGAATCTGGCCCCTCTCTCACACCTGCTGTTGCTGCTGCTGAGCCATCAGCCACCTCCTCTTGCCACCTGTGATTGATGGACCTCCCGGTGGCAGGCACTGCCCATGATGGTGGGGATGAGCAGAGCCCACTGTCCATCTCTGCCTTCTCTCCCCCTAGCCCACTGCCTTTAACCAGAAGCAACTCCCGGTGCTAGACACTGTTTCTGTAGTATTAGGATGAGTGGAGGTGAAGTCAACCAGCTGTTTTTAAGAACCTTGGACCAATTCTTGTTGGTGTAGAAGAGTCAGAACTGGAGCTTACTCAGGTCCTGGGTGGCTCAGTCATTAAGCATCTGACTTCGGCTCAGGTCATGATCTCATAGTTCTTGAGCTCAAGTCCCACTTTGGGTGAACATGAGCCCTGCTTCAGGTGAGCCCCACTTCTCTCTCTTTCCCTCCCACTCCCTCTCTCTCTCTCTGCTCCTTGCTCATTTGCACCTCCCCCTCAAAAAAGAACTGAAGCATACATTCACCATGGATGTGTCACGCATTTTACTTTGTTTATTGTGCTCCCCCCACCTTTTTTTTGAAGGATAAAGGAGAGAGGGACAGAGGGAAGGGGAGAATTTGCAGTCTTGCATGAGAGAAGAGTGGAAGTCGGGAGGGGAGAATGGCATGAGCAGTTGAAAGTGCCAGAAGGTCCAGAGAGAGGGCCACGGAGCCACAAGTGGCATTCTCCGTTCTGCTGCAACCCAGCAGTCTGAATGCTGTGGTCTGGCTCCTCTCCCCCACTCCCCTTAAACCCTAGCAGAGGCTGATACTTGAGCTTAATGTCTAAAGGTGTTGTGGCTAGTATTATGTGGCTATACATCAACCACTTAAATACTTGGTTGGGTAGCAGGATCGACCAAGGAAGTGTTGAAACCCATTGTGAGGCATGGGGTTTCTTACCCTGAAGCCTGAGCACCATCTTCACCCAAACCCCTGTAGACAGGGTCCTGCTCTCTGCCCTGGCTCTCACTTAACCGGCTGAGCCACCCAGGCGCCCTTGCCCTGGCTGTCAGACAGACAAATACAAGAGCAAAGAAATGAATTTGGGAAAACATGTCATCTGTCCTTTCCATTCCTGTAAGACAAACTGAAGCCCAAATTACTCAGATTCAAGTAGCCAATATAGATGACCCTTTGGACAACATAATTTCGAACTGCGGGTCCACTTACATGTGGATTTTTTTGTAAATATAGTACTGTAAATTTGTATTTTCTCTTCTGTATGACTGTCTTTTGTTTTTTAAAAAGACATTTATTTATTTTTAGAGAGAGACAGAGCACAAGCAGGGGAGAGGCAGAGAGAGAAGGAGACACAGAATCTGAAGCAGGCTTCAGGCGCTGAACTGTCAGCACAGAGCCCTATGTGGGGCTTGAACACACGAACTGTGAGATCATGACCTGAGCCAACACTTAATTGACTGAGCCTCCCAGGTGACCCTGATAATGGCTCTTATTAAGCAGTTAAAAAAAGCCCCTGACTTGACTGTTCTTTGGGTTCCTCATCTATAAGATGGGGTAAAATCCTTTTTATCATGCAAGTGCTTCTTTTGAAGTATTATTGGACTTTCTCTTAAAGGCTAACTGAATAAAATCCATCTCCTCTTTTTTTGCTGTCCCATTCCCTAAAAACAAGAAAGGAAAATTTATCATGAAGCCAGAAGGCAGTGTCGTTATCCTATGATTCCTACCTAGGGACCATGGTAAGGACAGAAGAAATGCCCTGTGTGACTGAATGAGGGTAGAATACTGTACTTAGAAAAATGCTTAATACATGTACCATTTAGTCATTAAAATTACCTCCAAAATAGGAAAATGTGGTCAGAGAAGCTGTTTAGCCATGGTACCAAACGCCTTCCTCTGTATGTGTGATCCAAACTCTTACACTGATGCCTTAAACACGTTATTGGCGTGTCTCCAGGGGCTCCCAACGCTCAAGGCTGTTTTATTGCATAATGCTTTCTTCCTCTCTGCAAGAACTCCTGTGTTTCCTTTTCTTTACCTCTTAAAAATATCATCAAAGGTAATGAATCACCACAGCCTGGCTTGAGAATTGGGCAACGTATCAATTCCAAATCGAATACAGGCCCAGATGATGTTGGTAGTGAATTGTTTATCTAATTCTCTACCAACATCTAATTCGTCTCATGAGGAACATGAGAGCATATATAGTCAACTAACAGCTTTCTCCTGAGTGACATGAAAAGAGATGGCAGTGATCTCACTTGGCCAGATGGGAAACCAAGGCCCAGGGATATAAAAAGGACCAAACCAAGTTGAATAAGCAATGTAGATGCAGATGTAAAATGCCTCCATTGGGGCTCAAGTCTAAATAGTAAGTCCCACCCCAATCCCTCTCCTACCCTAATTCCTATAGGATATACTGTATTAAAAGAGAGAGAGAGAGAGAGAGAGAGAGATACAAGTGAAAGAAAGACATAACCATACAAGGACATGTGGCTAACCCAATGCTAACATGTACAAGCTCCATTGAAATGGTGGCATTAGAAGCCTGGTAAAATGAGCTAAAGCCAATTTCAATCTGTGCTTCCTGGCCCAGCAGACAAGGCCTTTTGTGATCCAACCCTAGCCTCTTTTGCCAATGCTGGTGTTCCTCATTCCCCAACTGGAAACTGAAACCCTTTGAAACCTCCGTACTCAACTCTCCAAACTCCCAGTATCTCATAGAGAGCTGCCTGACTGTGTCCTTACCTTCCACCACTCGGCACTCTCTGTCTTACCTCTTCTTACCCCTCCATCTGGCCTAATCATCAGTGCATCTGGGAATGCTCTCCAGGCCTCTTGGGGGATTCCCCTCCTCTGTGTTTCCAGGGTGCCCTGCACATACTCCTGTCTGTAATAGTGTCTCGTACTATGTGAACATGACCTGCTTCCTTGTCTGTCTTCCTCACCAGACAAAGAGCTCCTTTAGAGTGAGCTCTGTTGCTTTGTATCTTAAGTACCTGACGCTCACTGGGCCTTCAGTAAATGCCTGTAGCTCACCAAACTGTAGGAACTTCTTCCTCGATTTCTCTCCTTTCACTAATACATAATAATTCCCCCCCTGCCCCGCCCATGTAGTAAGGATATGACCTTAGGAAACTTGTTATATGGATTCAGTATGACTCACCTAACTTTAAAAAGAATGATAGATTGCTGGACTCAAATGTGTGTTCAGAGGTCATTGTATACATTCCCATCAACACCAGTGTGATTGTGAATTTTCTGGAATTCTGAAAATATTTCAGCAATGAAAGCCACAAAAGGCAGTAGTCTGCATTAGAAATAAAGGCATGTTGCACTTCAAGTGGGCTCAGATGGCATGTTCAGATAAGTTTGGCTTTCAAGAATCAAGAACAAAGTTTCCAACTTGTTACCCCTTCATGTTGAAACATGTAAGTGCATAGAAAGTAATGTAATTCATATGCCTATGACTCATTTACTTTTCATTCATCAAAATGCTTCACTGCAAGAGTGTGCTTGATGCCTGTTTAAGCTCCCTTTTCTTGACAAGAAAGTTTGTTTTTTGGGAGATAACTGACGTCTAAAAATTTGGGTACTTACAGGGAAATTCCAAGCCTATTAGGTCAAAGAGTCTTGTCAGTTGGCCCTGAAACCTTCTTCCAGTACAGGTTAATAATCGGGGTTGGGGAGTGGGGTGCCTGGGTGGCTCAGTCAGTTGAGCGTCTGGCCATGAGCTCAGGTCATGATCTCACAGCACATGGGTTCGAGCCCCCTTTCGGGCTCTATGCTGACAGCTAGCTCAGAGCCTGGAGCCTGCTTCAGATTCTGTATCTCCCTCTGTCTCTCACTCCTTCCCTGCTTGTACTGTCACTCTGTCTCTCAAAAATAAATAAAAAACATAAAAAAAATTTTTTTAACTAATCAGAGTGGGGGGTGGATCAGGAGAGTAATAGTTGTGTAGACGAAATAGGTCACTGGCTAATTGAATTTCCTAAGAGATTAGTGATCAACATCAGAACTTCTAAGCTTTTCCCAATTTGCTGTTCACTCTTAATTGGTTTCAGATTTATGGCACGGGGCTAAAATGTGTAAAAACGGTCAAAGGCCTTTGAAAAGAAAAACATTCAACTAACATCGTGATCATTTTGCAAAGTGGTAAGAATGGATCCATTCAAATCATGAATTGCATTATTACCTTTGTGAAAACCCCACACCCAACTTTTAATGCCTTGAAATCCCTTTGTACAAGAAAAGGCTGAGATCTTTCTTTGTGCATGGAGTTCAAGATCAAGAATACTAAAATCAAATCTTCAAATGAAAGTATCAGTCAGAAGTTAACTATGACTGAAACAAAACAAAATAAACTACCAGATACCAGGCTATAAGATAAGGCTTGTCCTTCTAAATAAATGTGATGTCCAGAACTGAGGTCTGAATCCTAGGGCTATGTCAGGAACAACAGAGGTCAGTTGGACTCATGCTGAGGAAAGAAAGCCCTGCACTTCGTAATTTTGGGCTGAACCAAAGGAAAATCAGTAGATTTAGATCAGTTAGAGTGACAAGGACTCTAGAAATCTAAGAACCCACCTAATTCTTGTATCATCCCTTGCCTGCTTCATGATACCCTGACCTGTGCTTGAACCCTTCTGGACTCCTACAAGCCCATCTCAGCTGGCCAATCACACAGATGACTCTTAATGTTACAAGATTTCTCTCCATATTGAATCAATGTCCACCTCAGTGTTTCTTCCACCTATGGTTCTTCTTTGAGATATACACAGTAAATTGAGTCCTTTTATCCCACGTAGTTCTGTGAGTTTTAGGGTCTAGTTGTTGAGATCTTCTAGATTCTTCTTTTCTCCAGATGAAAGCTTCTCAGATCCTTCCACATTTCCTCTTGTGATGTGGGTTCAAATCTTTTTCACTTACGTGGTTGTTTTTCTCTGAAAACCCTTCTCTTTGTCTTGAGATCCCTTAAGTGCGTCAATTAGGATAAATGTATGGACCTCTTTGTGCTCAGACCTGGAAAAATCCATGACAAAGTCATAGTATCTTCAAAGTGAACATACAGCTTATTTCATGAGATTTCTCCTCCTGTAGTCAACTTAGATGATTTTTCTGTGCTTATTACACCTAAGAGGCATGTTGGTAGGCACCTCATTACTGGAAAATCCCCTCCTCATTATTTTCAAACTTACACAGACTGTTGAGTGAAAGATCCTGCCTGAGACCACATTTAAATCCTAACATCAAGTGCAGGCCATACATTTCAAGGACAAATAAACCCCAAATGAAAATAAGAAAGAAGACTCTATCATTCAAAAGCAACATGAAACATCATTGTTTTATGTGAGTGTAAGTAGAAGATGACAGGAAATTCAGGGTAGAAATAGTGAAGGAAAAAAAAAAGCCTTATTGGTTTATTTTTCCACAGAGAAAGCCAGATTGGGTAGAAATAAGGTATACGGGCCTTGGGTATATATACACACAGAATTAATCAAGAAGAGATGCACAACTATATCAATATGCTGTTATTTTTATGGTTATTTATTGAGCTTTACTTGTCGGTGCAACAGTCCATAGGTTCCATGGGGAAAGTTTGCATGACCTAAACTGTAGCAGAAAACAGATGGTCATCTGATCTTAATAACTGTGTTTAAACAGAGCTGAACTGCTGTTAGTGATACCATCAATGATGATTTATTTGGGAAGCATGGTAAAGGGACTTTCACCCTTATGGAATATTTTCTCTTTCAATGTTTGCAATTGCCCACACAACACTGGAAACATCTGGCTACGAACCAAGCCTTTTAGTCCATCCTCTGCCTAGCTGGGACATGCATTGTCAAGCAACTGAATGCTAGGAAAGCAAATTGCAACTGACCATATTACTTAGAGACATATGGATTGTCAGATCTGAGTAATTTTTCAGCGGTTGGTCAGTAGAGACGTCTCACTGGGACAAATTCTGAATCCAGCTCAGGTAATTCGGTCTCTTAAGACCCTACTTGGTTCCACTTACAAGGGTGTCGTTGAAATGCTCTAAAATGGCATCCAGGTCTCTTTGTGTTTGGATCACAGTCTACCATCTCAGCTTTATCTGCTGCTTCTTTTCACTCAATGGATTCTACAATCTAACTACACTATGCACCAATTTAAAAGCACTTATGCTTAAGTAAAGTGATTTCATGATTTCAACTGTCTTCTCTCATGTGCCTTCTCCTTGATCTGTTTTTCTTCCCGTTCATCTGTCTGATAAACTCTATCCTCCCATCCGCTCCTTTGGGAAGCCTTTGCTGACTTCCCATACTCAGTTGTCTCCTCCACTAGGCTCCTACCGGGCACCTCACAAAAGTTGCTAAAACACTTACCATTGTCATTATCTGTCCACACATTTCCCTTTCTTATTGGACAATGAACACAGGGGGAACATGTCTTTTTCATCTTTGACTCTCTTGTCCCTGTGATAGTGGCTGACTTCTAATTGGCACTCCACACACGATACTTGAATGAGTTCATTCCACTTTAAACTCCTCAGTGAGAGAATTTGTATCTGAATAATTTTGCATCTTTGTTCACCAGTTCACTCTAGCGATATGAACGATAGCTCAAGGAAGATATTTTAACCCAATATTCATTTGATTACATAAAGTTAAATGATAATGGGTTCAATCAACTTTAATTCATTGACTGTAAATTTTGCCTTTCATTCTTTTTATGCAGCTACATGGAAGAAACATTTTATTGTACTTGAAATATTATTCATAAAATACACTGCAGTATGTGTGTAGCCACGATGCATGGCTTATGAAGATGCCTGTGCTCTCTTAAGGAATTTTTCAATCTCTCTAGAACACACGATACCAAAAAAAATTTTTTTTAATACAGTGAATGATAAATACCTAGTAACCTTCACAGAAGCTACGCTTGTAAGAGGAAAAAGGACTATAGAATGTCTTACTACCAATTCAATTCTGGGTATTAAAGAAATTTCATCATGTCTTTTTTGCTTTATATTTCATTATTTAGTAAGACAACAATTTCTCATGTTACTGTTTGGAGTGTGTGTGGGGGGGTGTGCAGTGATATACATATTATATATTTATATGTATAGTTCATCTTTAGGGAGAATATGTATGTATGGATGGATGCACACATCTACATTTATGCACATGTATGTACATGTAAATATACATTTGTATTCAGGGAAACAGAAACAGCCTCTTGCCCCGATTTTTTTTACCCAGGGCCCCTTGAATGCCAATAGTTTTCATTTCTTCACCAAAATTGCTGGTATAAAATGGACACTGTGGAATGAAGGGTAATACAAGATACTTTCACCAGGCTTAAGGGTGTAAGATAATGAACCGAGCTCCCGGGATAAGCATATTTGTTGGGTTTGTTATGTATCAAATGTAACAAAAGTAGAGGGTCTGAGGAACACCGTGTGTGGTTCTTTTCACACCCTTTGATCACACAATTCCTCTTTAATTCAGATGCAGTAGACCTTAAGTGGCTTCATTGATGTGTTAAGTGTGGAATGATTTTTGTATAAAATAAAAAAGGCTCCATTATGTGTCCAGAAAAGCCTGTGTGTGCTTGTTTATTGAGACAGGAAGTTGGTTTCCCACACAGAACGACAGTTCTGCAATGCCGAAGCATTGTGTCTGAAAGAAGAGTAAAAGGAAACTTAATTTTCTACCTGGCAGAAATCGGCTTCTGGAGGAAGGGACAGACAATGCGGCTGGGCTCCCACTGAATGAGAGGACTTGATTGATTTTCAGAAAATGCTCTATGCCACGTACAGGGAGGTTGCTTGCAATACTTTTGTTAGGAAAACGTACATTTTATGATAGGCGCCTCTTTCTGTGACACGGTCAAAGTGATGCATTCCAGCGAGCACTTGTGAGCCCTTCCTCAAGGCAAGTGGGGGGAAGGCATTTTCTAGCCTAGATTTGTCTCTGGGTTGATTTTCGTTGTTTTCTCCTTAGGGCGATGGCCATTCACTTTTGCACTTTAGGTTGTTTTTTGTTTGTTCATTTTGGGTTTGTTTTTTGTTTGTTTTAAGTAACATGGAGGGTACTTTGGAGACTTTCCAAGGTAAAATTTTAAAAGTTTAAATATTTAGGTATGGATACAGTTCTTATCTGCTAGGAATGAATCTTTGTCTTGTTGCAAAACCGTGGAATGAACCCTACGTTGTGGTCCCAAGATGAAGAGAAGCGAGATTAGAATCGGGCTTGGTTTTGAATTCCAAAGCCCTGCTGCTTTTCTCTAAGCTATGCAGCCCCAAGCTACATAAGGTAGGTAGATTCTAGCCATCCTTCCCCACGGCTCCTGTAATCCCATTGTCTACCCTCATGCTTACTGTCATTGTCGCCTTCCTCTCCAGTCTCATTATGAACCAGAGTAAAGGCTTATGTTTCTCAGCTGGGAATTGTTCTAAGAGAATATATTACATAGTTGTTTTCACTGCACGGTTTTCTAATCTGAAACAGACTACAGGGACGTGGACCCAGATGAGAAGAACGTATGTAGAGGAGAATGAGCCCAGGGAATTCTTCCACTGGTAGCATTTACCTTATTAATATTGCAGAGATAAGTGGATTTCCAGGGTGAAAAGCTCAGAAGAGGATAGTGATAGCACTTTCATGTTTATGATAGCCATCATTAGGCTGCATAAACTGAGTGGGGGAAGCAGGGTCTAAGGGTCATGTGACTGAGGTTCAGAACTAGGAATACAAATGGCCAAATTTCTAGGCACAACGGTATCTTCCCGGTTGATTCTTTGATTCTTCCTTGTATAATGATATCCTTTTTTGCCCACTCTTCTCTACTTCTTCCAAACCTGAGACTGGTACAGCTTCTACTTTTTCTCCCATCACCCACGGGTGGATTTTTTTTTCTCTTAAATTTGATGTCACGATATCCTTTTTGAGCCTTTATGTGTGTTTGTAAAAGAACATCAGAGTCAAGGATTCTAGGGGTTAAGTATCGGCAAAGAACAAGGAATATTCTTCGAGAAGACACCAGACTAATAGTGACAACGCTAACTTTCTCCCCTTTAGCATTCAGAATGAATTCTTCATCTCTGAGTCCTTTATTAGCCTATTCTATTTCATCGCAACTCACAGGAGCTCTGCACTGGTTGTGTCCCTGATACTCAATGCCCCCACTTCACGCACTTCTTATATTCCTGTCATGCATTTCTCATTGAGCCTCAACTCTCAGCCCCTTTTACTATTTGTGTAATGCGTGGTATGTGACTGTTGCCATGAACAAAAGGCCCTGACCAAATCATGTGACATTTGTCATGTCAGATATCATTTTTCCTGGGGACAATTAGTTGCTGCCCTAAAGTGAATTCTCTTACCTTTCTGATAACTAAAGATAAAAACAAACTTTTAAAAATCTCTCTTCACCCAATGTTTATAAGAAAGAAAGAAAGAAAGAAAGAAAGAAAGAAAGAAAGGAAGGAAGGAAAAAGAGAAGAAAGGGAAGGAAAAGAAAAGTGAAGCAAAGCAAAGCAAAGAAAAATAAAGTAAAGAAAAAGATGCTGGACCTTTATCACAAAAGTCAATACTCCACTGGAAAGATGGTAAAGTCAAGGAAATCTGTGAGCTGGATTCTGCTCCTTATACTATAAGTGACTTCATACAGCTCAAGACTAGTTGCATAATCTCTCCTGACCTGTAATTTCTCCAACAGAAAAAATTGTCCCTTCCTTCCTACCTTCCTTCCTCCCTTCCTCCCTTCCTCCTTCCCTTCCCTCCTTCTTCCCTTCCTTCCTTTTTTTGCTCTTCTTTCCTTTTTCTTTCTTTCCTTACCTCATATTTACTGAATATCTCCATCTCAAGGAGACAACAGAAAAACCACATGAAGCATCGAAATGGCAGCACAAGACCCTTATGATTAAACGACCAAATAAAAAGGAATAGACTTTGTGTGCATTTGCAAAGCCCTAGATAAAACCAAAGTATTATTCTTAGGAGAGGATGGCGCTCCTACGAAGCATGGACCATGTAGAGGTTAAAAACTGGGGCATCGGAATGAGGAAAACATGAATTTACATCCTACTAGCAGCATGACATGGGCACATTAAAGCTCTCAAGTCCAAGTCTCCTCATCTGAAAAATGCCACGCAATAATCAAAGCACATAACTCAAAGAGCTGTTGGGAAGAGTCACTGAGTGAGATTCTATATGTCAAATGCTAAGCACAAGTGCCTGGCATCTAAGACGTGTTTAAAAATGTTGGCTGGCACGGAGGTTAGGGAAAGGCAGGGTAGCTCACACCATTGTTGTGTTTTTGTTTAAATAATCCCCCAAGAAGTGAAGTTCACTGGGGGCTGGAAGAGTCCGGATCTCTCCCAGGGCTGTGTCTGCCTCTGAAGGAAGGAGTTCACCGGAGGAGAGGTGTGACTGTGCCCACACAGAGGGCCAGGACTGTGAGACTTCTGTCTTCTCGCCTGCCCACCATCCACCTCTTTCTATCCCTCTTGCATCCTTCTCTCAGTTCTTTCTGGAGCCTGTCTCCCCTCTTCTCTCTCAGGGTATGGCCCCTGGGCCCGAGCTTTTGTAGCTGATGGCTGAAAAGTCTCACCTACGTTCTCAGACCTATCGAAATCCTACTCCTTTCTCACGGCCTGGTTCAAGTGTTACCTCCTTCATGAAGCCTTCCCGGGCTGCTCTAAGATGTCCTTCCAGCCGCCTTCTCAGGCTCCCACTGCCCGCAGCAGCCAGCGCTGTATGATTGTGTTTGAGACAGTGGGTGCGTCCCTCTTGTGAATATCTCGCTGGGCCACCATGTCTTGAGTTTGACTGTGAGCTGTTTGAAGCCAGGAGTTACGTGTGACTGGCCTCTGTGCTCTGCATCTTAATTACTCGTGCTTAGTACAGCACAGAACCAGGCAGATGAAACTGAATGGTTTATACTGAATTGAATTCAGTCTTGCAAAGGAAAAAGCAAGGAATGAGATTTCTTAAGAGTCTTAAGCTTTTGCTCAAACTGACTTGGGCACACAGCCAAGGAAAGGGCCCGAGGGCCCTGAATTCCAGCTGCTGACTAGGTGGCCGTAGGTCCCTTGAAGCTGGAATTAGAGATAACCCAAGTGTCATGTTTGGACTAGTGCCTTGATGACATGGACGCTGGAGATCATGAGGCCACGAGAATGTTCCATTTAGCTTATTTTTGCTGTGGGCTTATCAGAGCATAGTACACATGTCCGGGACATTCAGATGGGTAAGGCTAAAATGATTAAAGGGTGGGGAGCCTACATTTGGCTAAATGTTTTTAAAAAATTCCTTGGCTTAAAAAAAATCGTTCTTTTTTAAAATTTATGTAAGTTGCTCTAAAAAAAAATCCTTTTGGTTTAAGATGGAGTTTCTTTTTCCTTCTCTGTCTCGGGGGCCTTATCTGATTTTAATCAGCGCTGGCCTAATATGATTTGAAACAGCTGAAGCTGAAATGCCATTAAAAAAAAGGTATCTGAAGTTGGAACTATTGGGACTACCTACGTACTCCCCCGTCCCAGTGTAAATACTGGGGATTACGAATTCACCCTTAGAACATTTCAGTGCCCTGCAGTTTTCTCAGCCATTTTAAAGTCCCATTAACCATGATACGGCCACTTCTTGATTATTCACAAAAAAGGAAATGAATAGTGGCACAGATAATCCGAAACAGAAAAACAATCAGAATGTTTCTTATATTTTACTCTGGAATGCTTTGTATGGCTTTTGGGGATTCAGATTTTCCTCCCCAGTGATGTTCTGCTCAGGAAAAAGTTGAAATGAGTTTGCATTCCCTAAGCCCACACGAAATCGCTAAGCGGGGGGAAGGGGCGGGAATGTGGTCCAGCCACATGCTGGGTGGCAGAGAGAAGGCAGCCTGAAATCTGAGGGGCAGGAATTCCACTGATAATCTAGAAGTGGAAAATGGCCATATGAATAATTAAGGGCTGACTGGAATATAATTCAGTCTTCTAAATTAGCTCGGGCAATTTTCCAGCCCACATTAAAAAAAAATCAGGTTATCCTCTTCAGAGAAGTTACACTGACAGTATCTGACTTTTTTTTTTGAGAAGTTACACTGATAATAAAAACAAATGACCTCAACATTCTTCATTGCTCATAGTTCACTGATGCTGGCATTGTGGGAAGGAGCCACGACCGTACTGCTGGGGCTACGGAGAGTTGGTCCTCAGCTAACATGTTCCAGCTTCATCCTAGAACCTTTCCCAGTGGAACATTTGAGTTTATAAAATGCCAGACTATGTACTAAGTATTGTGTCATTGACAAAGGTGGTGACCACTTTTGGCCCTATCTTACAGATGAGAAGACTAAGGCTCAGACAAGTTCATTACTAATTTAAGGTAATAAGCCTAGTCACTGGGAGAGGCTAAATTTCACCCCAGGACTATCGCACCTAATGTGGGAAAGGATGGGGGAAAAGAAACAGAAAGGATTTTTATTTTTATTACTTTTCAAAATTTTTAAATGTTTATTCATTTTTGAGAGACAGAGTGTGAGAATGGGAGGGGCAGAGAGAGAGGGAGACACAGAATCTGAAGCAGGCTCCAGGCTCTGAGCTGTCAGCACTGAGCCTGACACAGGGCTTGAACTCATGAACTGTGAGATCATGACCTGAGCCCAAGTTGGACGCTTAACTGACTGAGCCACCCAGGCATTGCCCAGAAAGGATTTTTAAAAGAAGGTTTAGTGATGGGGTACTTGGATGCCTTCGTGTGTCTCCCTCTCTCACTCCCTTTCCCCTGCTCATGCTCTGTCTCTCTCTCACTCAAAAATCAACACATGTTAAAAAAAATTAAAAATAGTAAGAAAGCTTAGTGAATGAATGAATGTAAATTAGTGGGTAATTACAATGTAATATGTGTGATGTTTGTTACTAAAGGACCAAGCACATCGTACCACTGAGATGGGCCTTAGTAATCAGAGAACACTTAATCAGATTTTATTAAGAGCCCTGAAATGGACAGGACAGGATTCTCAGTCAGGAGAATACCTCAGGTAGTTACGAGCAGGTTAGAAAACATCACACATGTTCAGAGAACCATGAATGGAGCTGGTAAAAGAATCTGCTCAAGGTAAAGAAATATAAAGGAAAATGAAAGTAAAAACGAGAAAAAAATGTCTCAACAGCATTATCGTCTCGGCAGAAAAATCAGTGGGGGGACCAGGGAGGGGAGGGAAAAAAAGAGGAAAGAGTGTTAGAAACTCCTCCTGTTTTCTCAGGTTTTAGAAAATGTGAAATGCTCTCTTTTACCTAGTGCAGGATAACTGGTACATTGCTTAGTGATTCTAGTACTAGGAGGAGATGAGGCAAGTAGGTAAGGATACGGAGTCGGTTAGATCAGGATCATCCAGCTGGCCAAGAGAGCCCCAGACTCAGGTCTCCTGACTCCTCTCCTAGGATTCTTCCACCAGCCATGCCAGCCCCCAGGCCACGCCTCCAGGAAGCCTCAGAGGAGCTTTGGAGGAGGCAGAAAGTAGAGACTTACAGAATATAACTCAAGGCTTATAGGTTTTCAATTAGTTGTGGAAATTTCCACAGTCGTCTTAGCTAAATCATATTCGTTTTCCCAGACGGCCTGTTTGGCCTGCCCCTGATCACTTCTTTGACCTCTCTGCATCATTTACTCTGTCAAACTTGATTTTATCCCCTGCATGAAAATGCAGGAGCCTTGCAGTGGTTTACCTCTACATATCATCATCATCTCCTGAGTCTCTATATCTTTAGTCTCTGGGGCTTTAGATGTCCGTAGGCCACATTCCTTGGCCTATGAACAATTTCACATCACTGTAGACATGACCTCTAGGAATCTGGCCTCACAGTTCCAGATTCTCATCATGCTGCTCTACTTCTTTCTGCAGAGAGATGTTGCAGTTTCCCATTGCTTTCTGGAATGTTGGCTGCCTGGAGTGTTGACGGCTAACCTCCCAGAGCGAAGCCTTCCCTGGAACTTGCTCTCTGTCAAAGGAAACTTCCTTGCCCAAGCCCGTGTTCCTTCCCCAGATGTAGCTCGTATTTAATAATTGCCCAGATCCTTTACCACAATTCCAGACAACCGTGAAGGCTCATCTGAACTCTAGAACTCCCCAAGCAATCAGTTATGTTCTGTCTTGTGCATGGTCAGCCTTTCCCTTTGCCCAGTCCTGCTTCCCTTATGCTCTCAGGCGTATTGTTCCTGAAAGTACTCCTAAAGAACTCCTTGCATGCGGATCTCAAGGTTACAGTTAGTTTCCCAGAGACCCGGACGTATGACATTCCCATCACCCTACACTTACTGTGACGGCTGTGTTGCCATCATCATGTGCCTTATAAGTAAAGGAGAAGTTGCAAACTTCAGGGATCATGGTTTTGGTAGATTATGTATTAAACAGTATTCACAGAGGCAGGCCTTTATCCCAGTCCAGCCACCTTCTTACTTTTTGAACTCAAGTGGGAGATTTATCATTCCTACAAACAAACTGGCTTCCTCTGATTCATAGGTAATCGCTGGGACACCTGATTGGCTCACTCAGTTGAGCATCTGACTCTTGGTTTTGGCTCGGGTCATGATCTCTTGGTTCGTGGGTTTGAGCCCTGCATCAGGCTCTGCACTGACAGTTTTGAGCCTGCTTGGGATTCTCTCTCTTTCCTTCTCTCTCTGCTCCTCTCTCACACACACACTGTCTCTCTCTGAAAATAAATTAATAAACTTTAAAAAAATTATAAAAAACATAACTGTCTATATGATGGGGAAGAAAGGGGAGCAGATGGCTAAGGAATCGTTAGAAGACCGTTAAGTGCTGTGGGAACACTTAAACTCTGTGGGAGACGCTCTGAAATCTAGAACCCCAGAAGACCGAGATTTTACAGAGCCCACTTCCTTGGAGGTAGTTTTGAAAATACCCTTTGCTTCATTTCCTGTGGATTATGCAACCACAAAACTCCTCTGGGGACTCAGCCACACCCCAAATTGGAGCCTAAATCACTGAGTTTGACATGGATTCACAGGAATTTGGCAAGGAGCTCACCCAATTTTTCTATCAAATGGGATCCAAATGTTGCCTAGGTTGGCTGAGAGTTCAGACAGAAGAGAAGGCGCGGGCCGACCAACTGCTAAATGGTGACATTTGAAACTCAAATGAGTTTGGCTCAGCTTGAAGACAGGGAGGAAAGTTTTGAGCCACAGTGTGTGGAACAAACCCTGGCCCAACTCAAAGCAGTTTCCACTTTTTCTGGCTGTGGTTTCAGATCTGCTTCTGACCCCGCTGATATACCTAGGTCACCATGTTTGTTCCAAATGCCAAGGCCAGTTCCAGGGAGCTTGGGGCTCCTAAGGGGTCCATGGGGGAAAGCCAGCTGTCCCCACCTGCTTTGTTAATTCCCTCTAGACCAGCATAAGCCCTGACAAAGACTGGAGAGGAGACCAGAGTATTCCCTGGTTTGGCTTCTGCGAAGCGTCCAACAAGTTTTGTGTCGCTGCCCTAATTGAATTCTTTCTCCTTCTGAGTCTTCAGAAAGTGCTGGCCTCCTGCTTCCTGGAATAGCAGCCATGGCCAACACTGGTTTGGATAAAGTTGCAAATCAGAGAAAATTCAATTTTGCTGCTGGCATCAGACTTTCTATCACGAATTCTCCTTAAATACTTCTGTTCCATATTCTGCTCCCCCGCCCCACCCCTGCCAGATCCTCCACCAAATCTCCACTGTCTTCAGGCCTCAGTTACAGATGCTCTGGAACCCCCCCACTGCCCCAGTATCCAACCAGTGAGCTAGCTTTTCCCAAGCAGTGTCATACACTCTGGGCCCTTCTCCCTCTCCTCTCCCTCACCTATCTGTCTGCCCCCAGACCCTGGCCACACCCCTCCATTTCCCACCACCATTAAGATTCAGCTTTCCAAGATCCTGTCTCCTAAGACCCTAGCTGTTTAGATGAACCAATAGGTTATAAAACATATATTGATGGAAAAACCTACTAAAATTGTGTCGATATGTACTTGAGTCATGACTTGGTCATCTTACATGCCCACTAACCTCAGGGAAGACAATTAGACTCTTTGAACCTCAGTTTCTTTACCTCTAAAATAAAGATTAAAAATACTTTTTAAAATTTATATACTGATTTTTAGAGAGAGAAAGAGCACAAACAGGGAAGGGGCAGAGAGAGAGAATCTCTGTGCCCCAAGATTAGAAATATTTAATTTATAGGGTCTCAGATTAAAGTTAACTTCCATCAAAAAACATTTCTTGGAGGGCCTGGGGGGCTTAGTTGGTTAGGCATCTAACTCTTAATTTGGGTCGGGTCAGGATCCCAGGGTCATGGGATAAAGCCCCAAGTCAGGATCTGCACTGAGCATGGAACCTTGTTGGGATTCTCTCTCCCTCTCTCTCTCTCTCTCTCTCTCTCTCTCTCTCTCTCTCTCTCTCTCTACCTGTCTCCCCATCTCATGCTTTCTCTAAAATTAAAAAAAAAAAAAAAAGATGGGTGCCTGGATGGCTCAGTTGGCTAAGTGTCTGACTCTTGACTTCAGCTCAGGTCATGATCTCACTGTTTGTAGGATTGAGTCTTGCATCAGGCTCTGTGTGGATAGTGTGGAGCTTGCTTGGGATTCTCTCTCCCTCTCTGTCCCTGTCCCACTCCTGCACTATCTCTAAATAAATACATAAATAAATAAAATAAAAAACAAAAATAATATAAGATTAAATGTCCCTCCCCTGTGATGCTATATCACCCTAAATTCTCTTTCATGAAGTGTAGAACTTTGCATCTGAATTCCCTGTTCCTTTTCCGATGCTCACTGGCCCAAGGCTCCTGAGGGCAAGGACTATCATTTTCATGCTTGAAGCCCAGTGGCTAACACAATGTCTAGTACGTAGCTGGTACTCAAAATATGTGTTTTGAATGAATGGACCACTGAGAGCATTTATAAATAGTAGAGATTGTTTCTCCCAGAGAGCATATTTATATTGGAATGGTGAGGACAGACTATAATGGAAATGTCAGGTGCAGCAAGATGTTTTGAAACAGGTGGAGTTCGTGGTGTCCCTCAAATAACTCCATGTAGGTGGCCTCTTGCTCTCCCCAGACATCCAGCTGGCCCCGGGCCCGTGCACCTGAAGGGAGATGTCAGAGGCTCTTACCATTTCCTGCTTCATTCAAGTGACAACAGTTTGGCTCGATTCTTACCTCCAAGCTGGGATCAAATGTTCCCCAAATGTGGAGAGAAGGGGAGACGTGTCTCGCTCTCATCCTTGACTTCCTCCCCTCACCTAAATCTTCTCCCATCACAGTTTTCATGAAGCTTAAACTAGGTTCCCACGGAAAAGCCCTGTTCCTGTCAGGCCAACAGCCTGTGCAGCTGTGGGCTCTGACACTGCTCTGAGCAGCTCCAAATGGGACAGAAATGTCCTAATGGAGTGTTTGAAGTGTGATATGACAGGGAGAAGAGGAGCAGGACACAGGGCATTTGTGATGCAGGAGCTTTCCATGGTCCCAGGGTGAAGTGATGGTGCACAGACAGCCCGCCACTGCCAATGAGCCTGGTAAAGGAACAGGAAGAAAATGAATCATTTCTATTGGGCCTTTGGGAGACAATCTTCTCTGTCTCACAGTTTTACATCTGGCAAGCAGAAGCTGACTGCCTTTATGCTGGACTATCTTTTTCAAGGATGTTTCTAGAGTGAACAGGCTTGGAAAAAAATAGATAGTCTAGAGCACAGGACAGGTAGGCTTACTGACCCTTATACCAAATTTGGGTTCTCTGAGCCCAGGGCTTCTCTCCCATAATGCACCTCAGAGTGTGACCTGCTATAACCTGGCTCTCTTCCCGTTGCTCCTGTGGAATTAGGTGCCATTAGGCTGATATTCACAGAACTTGCCGGGGAAGGAGTAAGCAAGGGCTTTGTTTCCAATACGGGAGTTTTGTGTATCCATGAAACTGTCAGGTCAACTTGTTAGCTTAACAGTAGCGTAAAGTTTCAGACCTTTCACAGTTCTTGACAATGCTCTGTCCTCTTTACCTAAAGGCAGCTGATGAAAGAATTTGGTCCTTTATGGAGGTTTGTGAGCCCAATCTCCTATGGGAAAAGGAGAGAGAGGACAAGAGCACCTATGTATTGAATATCCTCTGTTTGTCACACTGGATGAAGCTGAACTGAGCCTTTCATACAGTAACTCAGTTAATCTGCACAATAACCCTTGGAATTGACATTCTCCTGTCCAGATGACAGATGAGGAATCATAGGCTCCGTGAAATGAAGTGACTCTCCAAGGTCGTACTCAGGTGAAGTGTAGGCATGGGGTTTAGATCTAGGTCTGTAAGCGGACAGAGCCTAGGACACTTCGCTTACACCATCATGGAAGGTATGTCCTCTTTGCATGTTGAATAGGTGACCAACCCAAGAGAACACGAGAGACGCTAACAAATCTAAGATCGTTTCTCTTACTGTTCCATTATCTGCCTCATGATTTTGCCTCGTTCTAGCCCTGAGTTTGCTCCTAAGAGGGCACTTCCGACTGCATTAATCTACTCTATACTTTTGCCTTCTCTTTTCTAGAATCCCAACCTCCAGCCCATGTCACTTCTATTGCTTACCCTTGATTTCTCAAAACTCTGGCTACTGCCCTGGTTTTTGTTTTTGTTTTTGTTTTGGTTTTGGTTTTTTTCCTATTCAGAAAGAAGGATGGGAAGCAATTTCTCTGATATCACCACAGAACCCAGAACACTCTCCAGACCTCACAGTTCTAAAGAATCTTGTTTGGTTTTCAAAAGTGAGTGGAGTGATTTGCACCCAGATGCTTAGACTCACCATCTGCTCCAAGACTGCTCAGAAAGAACCACCGGTGCACTCAGCCTCCTCCTGCGTACACCTGTTATTTCCAGGACTCCATACCTATGTCACAGGGTTCGAAGCCGGGCTTCAAGGAATCATGAAAGCACTTGCCTGGACCTGCTACACAGCCTAAGTTTAGCATAAGTTGACCTGTCTTACAGGAACTGGGTCAAAAAATGGGCCTCTTTTTTTGTGTCCTGCCTGTTTGTTTCTCAGTGAAATGCATCAGGCAGGTGGAGCATCCATAGAAAGACAGGGGGACAGGAAATGAGCAGACTTTCATCAAGACTTTTCCATGAAGAGGGGTTTCTGGCTCTTGAACATCACTGCCAATTTCTTTCTCTGCGGCACTAGTCCACTAGGTGACCCAATTTTTCGTGGGAGCTTTCGTGAGGGTTTCTATTTCGCACATGAAAAGAAATTTTGGGAATAATCTAAATGTTCGACCCATGATATATATGTGTCTTTATGGAGTAGACTTAGTTTAACAATAAACTCATACAATGGATGTGCCTGTAATTCCCTGGGCAGGGAAACTGCCACCCACCCTCCGGTCCTACAACAATTACCCAAATACTCCACGAACGGACCGATTAGCAGTGAATGTTTTCTAATACTTATTAGTAATAAGTATTGCCTAGACTCAGTGCAAGCATATTTTGAAATAGACAGGAAGGGGAGATGAACAGAGACCGTGCTTTATAGAGCTCAGAACCAAGCTGAAGGGAAGGACAGGAATACAGGAGAAATAACCTATTCCAGCCAATGGGTGAAAAGACACATACGTTACATAGATGCTGCAGAAGCTGTGAAGAAGGATCATTAGTCCCCCAGTTACCAACTGTGTATATTGTGCAGACATCCCCAAATCCCAGCCTCCCTCACCCCAACACAGCCTGCTCCAAAACCCTTCTAGCAGCAATTCTTTCTCTTTCCATTCCTCAGCTCAGCCCTTACCTTAGATCTTTATCAACTTATATTATTCGAGTGAGGACACACATTAGGTTTCAAAAAGCTTTACTTGAGAACAAACAAACTGATGGTTACCGGTGAGGGATGGATGAAATACGCAGTGGGGATTAAGGAGGGCATTTGTTATGATGAGCACTGGGTGATGTATGGAAGTGCTGAATCACTATGTTGTGTACCTGAAACTAATATCACTCTGCATCTAAACTAACCACAATTTAAATAAAAACTTTAAAAAAAACACCACTTTGATCCTTTCCCTTCTTGACTCAAAATGTTTCCAGGATGCTCATTTCCAACTGAAATAAGTCAAAACTTGAGGATTAGCATAAAAGCAGGATCCAGATTTGAGATAATCTGGGCTCAGTCTTAGGATAGTAATGGTGGAAAAAGGCAAAAAAAAGAAGGGAAAGGGGGTGGGGAGGCAGTGCCTGGGGGTTTCAGTGGGTTGAGTGTCCAACTTTGGCTCAGGTCATGATCTTCACAGCTCTAGTTCAAGTTTTGCGTTGGACTCTGTGCTGACAGCTTGGAGCCTGGAGCCTTCTTCGGATTCTGTGTCTCCCTTTCTCTCTGCCCTTCCCGGTCTCACACTCTGCTCTCAAAAATGAATAAATGTTAAAAAAATTTTTTTAAAAAAAGGGAAGGGGAAGCCAGACTCGATCTTTGGAATATAGGGAATAAGAGGAGGTAGCATTACTAAGAACTATGGGCTTAATCCTTAAAGACTGGAAGATGGTCCAGTGACAAAAAAGGAGAACACATTTGCAAGGAGAGATGAAGTAAGGACACTCAGGACCTTGGTGGCATCATCCACCACTGGGCATGCATTCTGTAGGACACAGGGGAAGTTACTATGTGTTTGTTGAACAGACGAATGAAAGAATGAATGAACAGACCTCTTAATCTCATTATGCTCATCATTTTGTTTTATCTTGACAGCTACTCTATTTGGTGGTCTTATAATTATCCCCATGTTACTGGCATCTAAACCAAGGCCCAGAAAGGTTGTTTAATCCTCCCAAGATCCCACGGCCAATGAGCAGTGGTGGTATTGGAATGTGGAGGCCAGTCAGTGTGTCACGTTGTCCAACACTTCTAGAATTGGACCTGAGAAACTAGGTCACCACTAGAGAAAGAGCTGTGGGACCCATTTGCAAGAGGTGGATGTTCATAACTGAAGTTGGAGACACGAACGACACAGCAAAGGGATGTAGAGGACAAAACAGCAGAAGTCCTGGACGGGAGCAAAGAAGGATGTCACCATTTCGGAGAGAAGTAGAGGAACTCTTGAGAACCTCAGAGAAAATAAGAGAGCTGCCAGGAGGATCATGGGACTGAGACAGAAAGCTTTGTCAGTGAATACATGGCCAACGACCTCAAAGGCTGCAGAAGTGTGTTGGAAGTGAGCAATGGGGCCGCAAAATAGGAGTAAAAGGAAAGAATGTTGAGTTCAGAAGATTCTTGGCTTCAGACATTCTTCTCGTTTAACCTCAAGCAGGCTGCCCAAACCTTGGGAAATGTGTTTCTTTTCCAGGTGCTCATAATACACATTTGGCAGGAGTAAGTGAGATGATGGAATGAAGGGACTTAGTAAAGGCCTAGCATGTAACAAATAACAACTAACATTTATTTTTTACTTTTTTATTCTTTTTCAGAGAGAGAGAGAGAGAGAGAGAGCACCAGCACGGGAGAGAACAGAGAGAGAGAATTCCAAGCAAGTTCTATGTTAAGTGCCAAACCCAAGGAGTGACTGAATCCCAAGACCCTGGGATCATGACCTGAGCTGAAATCAAGAGTTGGATGTTCAACTGACTGAGCCACTTAGGAGCCCCAACAGCTAACATTTATAAGGCATCAAGTACCTGTCTGAGCATTCAACGTGCATTGATTCATTTAATCCATGCAACAACCTTGTTAGAGAGGTTATGTTTTAGCTTCAGTTCACAGATAAGGAGACACAGACTCAGAGAGTTTAAGTAAATTCCTCAAGGTCACACAGCCTGTGCGTGGCAATCGCTGGGATTTAAACCCAACTGCTCTGTTCTCAGAGCCACCATGCTATACAAAATTTTGTTGAACAAATTATGCATAAATATTAGTTTCTTTCCAACAACAAGTGAGCTATATATCTTTTTTTTAAACAAGAGAGAATCAAATTTGATAGGTGTATATGTGGGGAATCCACATTGACGTGAAATTCCTACTGTATTTATCTTTTTTTAAGCTGGTAGATTAAAAGTGTTTAAACTAGGGGTAAACAAATAATATACCATAAACCAAACATGGTCCACGGCCTATTTTGTGTGATCTGCAAGCTAAGGATGGCTTTTATCGTTAAATGGTTGAAAACATAATTTTTAAAGAATTTTTTGAATTTTATTTTGAGAGGGAGAGAGAGAGACAGAATGTGAGCAGGGGAGGGGCAGAGAGAGAGGGAGACACAGAATCCAAAGCAGGCTCCAGGCTCTGAGCTCTCAGCACAGAGCCCAACATGGCGCTTGAACTCATGAACCTCAAGATCATAACCTGAGCCCAAATTGGAGGCTTAACAGACTGAGCCACCCAGGCGCTCCTGAAAACAGATATTTTAATAATTTTTTGAAACACTTTAAAATTATACAAAATTCAAATGTAATTTCCACAAATAAAGTCTTATTTGAAAACAAATATGTCCATTTATATATTGTCTCTGCTACTTTTTACCATAAAAGCAAAATCAAATAGTTGTGAGAGAGACCACACAACCTGCAGAACCTAAGATATTTACTATTTGGCACTTTCAGGAAAACTTTGCCAGCCCCCTGATATGACCAAAACCCTTTGGCAAATGGAAGAAAGGTGAATGTGAGGACTTGAATTTCTTGGGAATGTTGTTGCCCTTGACCCCTCCCGAGACCCCCTCCTCCCATTCCTGATAGGCTTCCTGCGCACCTGCACTTTATTAGGGTATGATGTAGGGCGGAAAGAAATCTCTGACAGAGCAGTTCGCTGAAGTTCTGGGGTGGAGAAAGACGGTGGGAGGAGGCTTGCTGGGTAGGCAAGGCTCTCCTCTCGGTCCTGAATTACAGCCACATGGGTTCCTCTCTTTTTCATCTGTAGAACTATAACTTTGAATGAGCATAGGAAGTGCCAGAGCTCAGCAGTCCTGTGGGGAGAGGCAATGGCCAGATCACGTCATAGATGTCTTCTCCTGGAGCTGGTCTGTGATCAGCAACGAAGTCTGCTCAGACCCATTCCTAGCATCTACCTATTCTTTGCTGGGAAAACGCAGACCCCCTAGGGCCTTTGCACAGTGCCGGGAGCCAGGGGCCAGTTCGTCTGGGTTCTTTGCTGTGCTTTGTCAGCGGCCCTCCAGGGTGGTGATCGTGGGTTGATTCCTTCCCTTCTGCCTTACAAATGAACAATAGGGTGGTAACAGCAGAGAAATGTCTGCTTCTTTTTTTAAATGTTCTAAAACTGTGGTAAAATATGTACAATATAGAGTTTACTATTTTAACCATTAAAAAAATTTTTAATGTTTATTTTTGAGAGACAGACAGAGCATGAGAAGGGGAGGGGCAGAGAGAGAGAGGCAGAGAGAGAGAGAGAGAGGGAGGGAGAGGGAGACACAGAATCCAAAGCAAGCTCCAGGCTCTGAGCTGTCAGCACAGAGCCCGACATGGGGCTTGAACTCAGGAACTGTGAGATCATGACCTGAGCCAAAGTCGGATGCTCAACTGACTGAGCCATTCAGGCACCTCTATTTTAACCATTTTTAAGTGTTCACCTCCATGACATTCAGTACATTCACATTGTGGTGCACCCATCTCCGGAACTTTTATCTTCCCAGCTGATACTCGGCATCCTCTAAACAAGAAGTCTCACGATCCCCTCCCCTCAGGGCCTGACACCCACCCCTTTCTGCATCTATGCATTTGATTTCTCTAGATATTTCATGTCATTGTTACCAAGCAATATCTGTCCTTTGGTGTCTGACTCATTGTGCTTAGGATTGCAACAGTATCCATGTTGTAGCATGCATCAGAATTTCCTTCCTTTTTAAGGCTGAATAATATTTGTATGTTATTTTGTTTATCTACTCATCTGCTAATGGAAACTTGAGCTGTTTCCACCATTATTTTGTGAATAATGCTGCTATGAACATGAATGTGCAAATAACTGTTCAAGTCCTTGCTTTCACTTCTTTGGGATGTGTGTGTGTGTGTGTGTGTGTGTGTGTACATAAGCACACACAAAAATGGAACTGCTGGGTCATATGGTAACTCTATTTTTAATTTTTGGAGGAACAGCCATACTGTGTTTCACAGTGGCTGCACCATTTTGCATTCCCATCTTTTTTTTAATACATAAGTCGTTTATTAATTCTTTTATATTCCAAGCTAATTTGTCACCAAGCTGAGGAATTTTATTTTTATTTTATTTTATTTTTTTAAATTTTATTTTATTTTATTTTTTTACTTTATAAAGTTTCATATTTTTTAACATATGCAATTATTTTCCATCATTTACAATACAGTGGTTACAATGACACTCCAAACAGAAAAGCAAAGTAAAAATGAAGTTGCTTTTACAACACCAAAGACTTAATCATCCATTTCCTACATAAAAGGTAGCTACTTTTTTGCATGGACCTCAAGCATATTGTAGTATAGAGGTGGAATTTAAGGAAAGGTATTAAGCAGGCTGTGTTGTAGCTTATGAACAAGTAATAAATGGTATCATGTATCTTGAATGTATCATAGATAAGCTGCTATATAACGATTGCCACTTCAGATAGCTGTGAAATTAGGTGATTAACTAGTTGTTACTTAACCTTCTAATTTCTGTATAAGTCTAATTACATGAAACAGAAGTTGGTGTTTTGATTTTTGCATTCCCACCTTTAATGCATAATGGTTCCAATTTCCCCATATCTTTGCTGATACTTACCCGCTCCTTCTTTGTAATAGTAGCCATCCTAATGGGTATTAAATAGTATCTCATTGTGGTTTAGATTCCCATTTCTCTAATGATTATTGAGGAGGCATTCTTTCATTGGCCAGTTGCCTGGTGTTTTTTTTGAAGAAATGTCTGTTGAAGTCCTTTGTGCATGTTTTAATCAGATTGATTTTGTTGAGTGGTAGTTCTTTATATATCCTAGATACTAATGTGTTATCAGGTATATGATTTGCAAACATTTTTTTCCTATCCCATGTGTTGCTTCTTCACTTTTTTGATGGTGTCCATTGATGCACAAAAGTTTTAATTTTGATGTAGTCCTACTTATCTATTTTGTTGTTGTCTGTGATTTGGGTGTTATATCCAAGAAATCATTGGCAAGTCCAATGCTATTGAGACTTTTCTCCTATGTTTCCTTCTAAGAGTTTTACAGTTTTAGGTCTTATGTTTAGGTCTTTGTTCCATTTGGCATTAATTTTTATATATAGTGCATGGTAAGGGTCCAATTTCATTCTTTTACATGTGGATATCCAATTTTCCCAACACCGTTTGTTGAAAAAACTATCTTTTCCCCCACAGTGAGTGGTCTTGGCACCCTCACCAAAAATCCTTGATTATATATGTGAAGATTTATTTGTGGATTATATATGTGAAGATTTATCAGCTGGAGTTTGATATTAGCAGGCAGGCCTCTCAAGTCTAGACCTAAGTTATGTGAATGCTCTATAGATGACCTATAAAGTGTGAATGCATTCACACTATTAGAACATTGGTGATACCTCATTTTGTGCTACAGTGTCTGCTATATTACCATAGGTTTGTAAGCTCTTAGAAAGCAGGAACTCTCTTATAATTCACATATAAACTTACTCTATATGTATTGCTCAACTATTATGTGTCCTGCATCATGCAGCTCTAAGGATGCAGACATTTTCATCCAAGAGCTTGCATATTACTGGAAAAGCAAACATGCAACCATACGAATGTCTTTTTGTGAGAAGAAGGCTCTAGAAGGTGAACTAGGGGTACAAAGAAGAAAGTGGTGAAATCCAACAAGAGAGGAGGGACAAACTTCTCAGAAGTGGTGACACTTCTGCTGAGTTCTGAAGGATGATTAAGAGTTTGTGTGACAAAGAAAAAAGGATGGAGGTCATAGGGATATTCAAAGCAAAGGAGCCCTGTTTTGAAGGGATCTGGAGGGAGGCCACAATATGCCATTGGAGGATTATCATGGAGTGTTTATTACAAGGCCAGGAGGAGTGGGTGAGGAGTTTGGGTGGGTAGGCAGGCGTCACATCCGGGAATGTGAACTTTATTATGCTTGTGATTGAAAAGATTTGCATGTCTACCCCTTAGACCAGTCCTTAGCACCTATAATTGTTTATTCAATTGATTTTAGTCTAGTAAAAAAATTATTTGTGTTTCTTTCCCTTCTCACATATTGCCTCCTTCACTTCTTTTCTTCTTCTCTCTCTTTGTTTTCTTTTCTCTTCCTTCTTTGGTGACTTTCCTATTTTTTCCTGGAGATATATCTCAGCTACATAAGAACATAAACAACACTGAGGCATGAATTCAGACAAAACAACAACCACAAAAAAGGGAACTCATACAAGAAAGCATTGAAGCTACCTAGGTTAGGCTCAGTTGAACTTCCAAATGTGTTTTAAATTAGGTCATCTCAACCATGACTACAAGTTCAAAACATTCAAAGCAACCTTATTGGAACTGGAACAAGGCATATTTGGTTTCCTCTAAAAGATTTTTTTAAATGGAGCTAAGAGCAGAGCTCTAAATGTAAAAATACATAAAAGGAAAGCCCATAAGCAAATAGTCTTCATAATAAATGACATTAAAACTTCCAAACTACCAAAAGTTGTAATCCCTTAGTAACATATTACTTACAGGAGCAGTGCTTATCCAGCCACCTCATTTATCTGGACAGGGCCAATCAGATGAGAGTGAACAGAGGAAGCATTGGGAACAATGAAGACATGTGCAGAATCCACAAACTCAGACAAGATCTGCTCTTCTTCTATGCTCAGTACAATCAAAGAATATGACCAGTAAGTTACAAGAGCACCGAAAGAGAGATAGCTAGAAACAAGTACAAAGTTCTTCTGAGGAAAAAAAAAATATTGGTTTGATAAGGAGAAGACAGAAAAAAAAATTTGAAAGGAAATATCTGCAAATTTCAAAGAGAAAACCTATATACAATATATATAGCATCTTGAGATTATTTAATAAAGACATGGAGACCTGCCTACTTCAATAGCCTACAATGCATCTCCAAAGGAAAGCACAGATTCAAAGTCAATGTTCATAGTGATCCCTTCTACCAGTATAGTTTGGGTCCACAAAATAGCAACAATAAACTATTTGGGAAAATTCACTTCTGCAAAAAAAAGTATCTTATTCTGCCATGATGCCAGTTAAATGAGTCATCAGACCACCTCACCTAATTTCAGCCTAATTCCAAGTTAAATTACCATAATAATGAAACTGTATAGTTAGAGAACTTATACAATTTCCCTATGCACTAAATATGACCTTAATCAAGACTCAGTTTCCTTACCTGTAAACTGATGATCAATCATAAGGTTGTATATATCATAGATCTGTTGGAAGGCCCAAAAAGAGAATTCATGTTCAACATCCAGTCCTCAATACTTCATAAATGGGAAATACTGCCATAACTACCACTGCCCACCAGCACCACCATTGTTGATCTTGTACACTGTATAATAAAACCTTGGTTTGTGAGCATATTCATTTAGGAAACATGCTTGTAATCCAAAGCACTTGTATATCAAAGCAAATTTCAAGAACCATTGGCTCAGTTGTGATCATGTGATGCTTGGTGTCATGTGCTACTATTATTGCACAACATTGCTTGTTTATCAAGTTAAGTTTTATTACATAGGTTGGTTCGTCTTGCCAAACAAGTTACAGTCCAAGGTTTTACTGTATATGCATTCCTATTTATGAGCTATGTGATCTAAGTCAGCTAACTTGTTTCTGCCTCAGTTTCCTCATCTAGAAAAGGAAGAAAAGCCACAGAATATCTCCCTACTGGGGTTGCTCCAAGGTCAAATGGGATAATATATGAAAAACACAAGCACAGAATAAGGATTTAAGTACTATTGGCTATAATTACTATTGTTGTTACTCTCCATTTTACTTCTAAGGATGGTAGTTTTCAAAGTGTAGTTTGGTGAACCTGGGGTGATCCCTTTTTCAGGAGGTCTATGAGGTCCAAACTATTTTCATAGTAATATTAAAATGTTGTGTCTTTTTCACTCCCAATCTCTTGAAAGTACAGTGGAGTTTACCAGAGGCAACATGTGATTATCACTACAGAACAAATGCAGAGGCACATTTGAGACTCCAGCTGTCTCCTATTAAACAATAGAGATTGACAAGAATGTAAGACAATGTTCCATTTTTCTTATTTTTGCAAAATATAGTTATTTTTCCCCAAAGTATGTTTTTATGTTAGACTATAATGGAGTTTGTTGCTGTTATTTATTTAAATGAATAAGTGTTTTTTAAAGTTTATTTATTTACCTTAAGAGAGGATCAGAGAGAGTGAGTAAGTGGCGGGAGGGGCCGAGAAAAAAAGGCAGGAGAGAGAATCCCACGCAGGCTCTCTACTGTCAGAATGGAACCAAACATGGGCTCGAATTCACGAACCATGAGATCATTACCTGAGCCAAAATCAAGACTTGGACACTTAATCGACTGGGCCACCCAGGTGCCCCAAAATGAATGAGTATTTTTTAAAGATTAGTTTTCACTTCTAATATGGCAAATATACATAGATATATCCACAACAGGGTGCTGGGGTGGCTTAGTTGGTTGAGCGTCCAACTTTTGGTCAGGTCATGATCTCATGGTTCATGGGTTCGAACCCCAAGTCAGGCTCTGTGCTGACAGCTCAGAGCTTGGAGCCTGCTTCAGATTCTCTGTCTCCCTCTCTCTCTGCCCCTCCCCACTCACATTCTGTCTCTCTCTCAAAATAAATAAACATAACAAAAAAAAAAACTAAAAAAAATCTTTAAAAAATTGAACTTACTAGATATATCCACAAAACCCAGAAATTCCTTGGGGTCCTCAATAATTTTAAGAACATAAAGGGATCCTGAGACAGAGAAGTTTGAGAACTGCTGTTTTGGTGTAGAAACTTCAAAGTTATGGACATCCTCAATGTCACTTGCTTAAGATTTGAGTGTAAGTAGGTTCAAGTCCTAACTAAAGTTTTCTGATAATGAAATCTACTGGTCATTATAATACATCACACCCCAAAAGTCATGGAGCTCCCACATGGGGAGAGGGACCAATGGTATCCCAATGGGTTTACAGCTGAATACTATTGTAGGGCTCTGTCTGCTCTACTTAGTAGGACTCTAGTCTTCACATGGCATTCAAGGTAAATAAATACTCTCCGACATCTTAAATTTTATTCCACGTGGCCAATCATTGCAGAATCAAATTCACATGCAGTTCTTGCCTGGTGATTAAGAAGAGGCACCTAGCGTTAATACTCTTAAGTTGTGGCTCCAGAGTCCAAACTGATTCCCATCACGGGTTTTCAATCTCAAATATCAGGCGAGAATTCTCACCCATTTGTAAGCCACGTTAAATACGCTTTTCAGGAGTTCAAGAACTAATCCCTGAAGGAACTGGGTCAAGTTCTTCCCAATCCTGTCCCCATACCACAGATATCTAAGCTTCAGTTTTAAGGCCATACTTTGGGATGCCAGGGCATACTTAAAGGAGGGAAAATAAGCAGGGACAGTCTTCCACAGAAAAGACATATGTGGTCTCCCTTTGAATAAACATTTGATACTTGAGTGTAGTTCACTGGAACAAATTGGTTTAAGTATGTAATATTCTGATTTAGGGTTCCCACCATTGTCTTGGTGCAAAGTTGACACCTGCTGCATTGTTTAAAAACTTTTGTCTCAGAGGTTTCAGATTTTCACACACATATACACACGCATATATAATGCATTTGCTTGGGTTGGATTGAAATCTTCAGTAGTAATTCAAAGAGCGGGTTACAGGGCAGTGTCACAGGCTTGCATGCATTATGCAGGATTTTCTGCTAAGTGAAATGGGCTTTTGGAAATTAAATTGGTTTATTTCAATCCAATGCTTATTTGCCATATATATCACATTTATGCTGAAGAATCATATCATTCTTCTACTTCTGCTCCAATAATGTTAATTCTTAAAATGTTACCCTACATCGGCTGTTATTCCACAATGCCAAATATCCATCTGGAAATAACAAACTTTTATTGTATTATCCTCATCTTCCCAAATCTAATATTTGATAAGATGGACTTAAATTACCTGGATGTCTAACTATTTTCATTTGTAACTAGATGCCATAGTATTGTAGAAAAAACAGAAATAAGCAACATGAAATGAAAATCATTTTGATCAAACTATATAGCATCCCAGAACAAAACAACCCTACTCCAATATTTTGCTAAATTTAGTCATTTCACCCAAATGTTATCAGATCAGTTTGTGCATGGAATATAATGTGCCAAACAAAAGAAACTATTTTACTATTGAAATAATGTGGAAGGAGGATGGGGGCCTGGAGAAATCAGCATGAGATATGTTGGGCAAGGCAAAGATTAGATTCTCTCCTTCTCCCCCTTGGAGGGTCTGGACAGAGCTAGAGCAGAAATACTAGTCCTCTTATCTTTGACTCTATGGAGTACTCTTGTTATGTCTTTATCCCAACCAGCACTGTGGTTCTGGAAGAGAGGCATACAAGATGGAAGATCTAACCACTGACTTATATCAGAGTTAAGGGTATCCCCCTCCCTCAGTTTCCCAGCCAGGGCCTCAGTAACCACTGGACACACTCCAGGCTTTTGGGATGATCCACCTGTTCACTCCACATCACTATTGTGAGAAGTAAGTGAGATGATTCATTTTCAGAAATACCATATAAAAATGGTCTGTCTAGTTAACAATATAGGTTTATAACCTATTGGAAATATGTATGAGCCCCTCTCTCCCACAATGGAGTCCCAAACCCTTAGACACTTCACTTCCTGGTTCTTTTTCCCCCTCTCCATTGTGAGGGCTTATTTTCACAGGCTTTGCAATGATCATGCTTTAAAGAACTGAAGCTCTGCATCATCTCAAAGAATGTACGTTTGTTTCAATCAAACTACTTTTTGCCTTACATGGGCATAGGTGACTTCCAGGTAAGGCTGTAAGCTCTGTAGCACTCAGCCAATGAAGAATCAGGGGAGGGACTTGCAGGCTAGGAGATAGATTATCTGCTGTAACCGCCCTGAGTGTGCCTGTCCATCAGACCCCGCTAATGCCAGAACCTTGATTAAAGCCGCCCTCCACTGTGCCCCGAGTCTCCATGTCCCTCCTCTGCATCCGTGAGCTTATTTCTCACAACTACATAATCTAAGACTTGGAAATGCAGGTGGCAAACCACTACAATACCCACTACTTGTGCTGTCAGGTGCTGGTCTATCTTGTCCTACAGATTCACCTAATTTAGACCTTTCCTTCGACACAAACCTACACAGAAAAGGCTGACCAATTTGAGAACAATCCTGTAAAATTTATCCAGACTGGAGATACACCATCAAAGTTTTTGAGGCATTTAAGTATTTTGAGATTTCCATTTAATCCCATTTTGTCCTGCCTAGAGTTTGGCTTCATTTTTTTCCCATCTCTAATCCGATCAACAATATTCAAACAGGAGTTCAGAGTTAGGCATTTTCTCATAAATTTGGGGAAAAAGTGAAGTGTTCTCATGTTCCTAAGCTCTACCTTTTTCAACTGGCTGGCCAACTGAGTCCCAAAATGAGTTTGGTTTAATAATCCAATTAAATAATTTACATCTATGTAGCCTTGGTTTTTGTCTCAAATGGGTGAAAATAGAAATGTAGATGAGGCTTTTAGGATGAACAGTGCTGATAAATGGTCCAAAATGACCATACTTACTCAAACCTTTCCTAATGGAATTGAAAGATGGACATGTTGTATATCCATGCAATTTAGTTTGACAAATAAATGATTGAACCCATATTTACTGAGTGCCTACTATGTGCTAATGCCTGAAAGTAAGTTAAGTAACAGACTTCTCTTTTACGAAGCTCACAGCCTAAGAGTCACAAAAGCAAACATTGATTTCCTATCGATGTGGTGTTTTGGGAACACAGAGGGTAAGGATACTTTCCTCATCACAATTACCATTACAAGCACCTACAAAATACATGTTGTGTTCATGCTGAGCCCTCAGCAGTAATAGCCTAAGCATTCTGGGAGCAGCCCTGTTACTTCCTGATCCTCTGTTGCCAAGGCTGCAGTGATTAATCTCCAGAAAAGCTACAGTTTAGCACCTGTTGAACGATATTAGAGGAAATCATCTGTGTTGCAAATAGAGAATATGTTGGGGAGGCTGGACTCAAATGAATCCAGGTTTTGATATCTTTCTCCTTCTGTTTTAGCAGACAAATAATCTGTTGCAACTTTGCTGCCTCTCCTCCATAGCTTGGCTCTGTTCCCGTGCACCATTTTGTTCTAGGGGATGCCTAAACTGATTCTTTAGCGTTAGCCAAAACAAATGAGGAGCTTGGCTCTTGGTCTGGTCGCAGCAGCTGCTGTGATTGAAGTTCTCTGCACCTAAGCAGTGAGGCAGCTTTCCGTTTGACAGATGAACACATTTTCATTACTAGAGAAACAGGAAGCATTGCATACTGGGCACAAAAAAAAGAGGGGGGGGAGGAGGAAGAAAAGAAAGAAAGAAATATTTGGAAAATCGCTTTGTTCTTTCTTAAATCAATGGTGGTTATTGTTCCGCTGAAATGTTGGGGAGGAGGCTGACGGTGTGGGAGCCTAATACCCAAGCCTCAGGCTTCTCTTCCTCTCAGACTGTAACTGTGAGCTGACAGCTGTGTGGTTTCTTGACCTCAGGTTGCCTCAGCCAGAAAAATCCTTTGCAGATCTGTTCTGGGAAGCAGTTTCTGCTCATGCATGCAGCAAAGGGCATGGAAGGCCCAGGAGGTCTGAGGGAACCCACATATAAAGGAAAGAGGAAAAAACATTTGGCTGTTTCCACTTATTCAGTCACACAATGGATCTAAACAGTGACGTGGGTATTTGAAGGCCTTCCTCGAGACTTCCATGGTGATAAGGGAGCTTGTGATGGACTTAACTGCAGGGAGATACAGGTTCTTTAGAGAATAGAGCAGATCTCTAGGAGGGAAGCTTTGTGAAAGTCTTTCCTTCAGACCTTTGGATGTGGATTCCTATGATCAAAATGGTAGCCTTTGAAGGCACCTTTGGTTCCCAGGTTTTGAGTATAGAATCTCTAGATAAACTTTAGTGCCATTCACTGGTATAACAAATCCACAAAGCAGAGGAAAACTGTAGGAAGGAGAAAAGGAGGCAGATGATACAAAAATACATAAAATCTAAGGTGTGAAGTCACAAATGATGAGGCAAAAATTTAGCATAAATGCTGAGATGTCTTCAGCGAGGAGAGGAGTCTGGAGTTCTCACAGATGCATATTTACGGGACCCTCATTTACAACGACCACTTCACCAAGAACCTCCTGGCTACCTTGTCATCTATTGAAAAAGTTGGATTGTCAGTCAAAGAAGCTAAAATATATTGACAAACTATTATTTGTCAGAAACTGGGCTAGGTGATTTATGTGATAACAAAAAAGGAAGGAAATACAGGAATTAGATACTTCATTATAGATACAAAGAAGCTGAAACTCAGGCTGTCCAAGATCACACAGTTAAATGACACAGTGAGACTTTGAACCCAGTCCAGTGTAAATCCAAAGCCATTTTGGGGTTCTTCCTCTATACACAAACACACCCCCCCCACCTCCCCTAATTCCGCCATGGGTTCTCTCCTACATCCTTGGTAACCTGCAACATTCTTTCCTGCTTGGCCCAGACAAAGTCCCTGATCTGTCCACACAGGACTCCAGGCTGCTAACAACTGATGGGAATTGGTGCGCAAGATGCAATCCTGTGCCTTTACCGATGGGCTAGGGTGGTGTGAGGAGGGAAATAATGTTCTTCTCTTGTATATATTTACAAGAGACTTTCACTACAGCAGGCCATATATTGTCCTTATGTGTTCATTATGCTAATTAGTGGGTTTCTTGAGGACTCACTAGGACTGTCTCTTTCTCACTCTTGCATCCTTGTCACATAATATGCATAATGCTTATTCTCTGGTCTTCAGGGTAAGGACTCAGACTTGCTCATCCAAAATATCAACTCTCTTCCTATCTAGCATTCCATGTTCATAAAAGAGTTTGATGAGGGCTTATTGGTGGTGGTGACTATAATTCCAGAAAGGTGATAGGGCTTGGTCAAAGTTCTGCAGTAAGTTACAAAACCAAGCAAAGCTCCAACTTTTCTGTTTCCCTTGGTCTCTTACAGACCAGGATTATAAAATTCACACCTCATAGAGTTCTAGCTTCCATTTAAAGCCTCCTAGGATTCCTTAAGTTTTTTGCAAAAACCAATTAAGGTTTAATTGTTTTTATAAAAGTACTACATCTAAAATAAGCTTCTTTCTTCATCTTATTTTAGTTTCCTTCTCTTTCTTATTTCTAAATTACTCTTTTATTTTTGCTCTTGCAAATGAATTTGTTTCCAAGTACAACCAGGGGCATTTTGTGAGGAAAAAAATGTGTAAATGTCACCTCTTATATGCAGAAAAATTATGTGTATGAATTACTAACCTTCTCAGACTCAGTTTCATTACTGGTGTTAGTTATCAGTACCCAACTCATAGGATTGTTAGGGGAATTAAATTAATTATTTTATGTAAAGCATCTAACAGAACCCTGGACACATAATAGGCATGTAGCAAATGTTAGCTTTTGTTGTTGTTCATACTGACGTGACTTTTCTAAAGAATGGCATGAAAAGGATAAAGAAAGGTATTAACACCATAACCTCTGACCCTTACTATATATTATTATTTTTGTACCTTTAATTTCCTTTTATCATAGATTACTGATTATAGAAATTGTGTTGTGGAATAGTTTTACCATAGATTATTGATTACAGAATAGTGTTACAATAGCTTTACCATAGATTATGGATCACAGTATAGTTTTGATCAGTCTATCTATCTAAAATATATCTAAATTCTCTCTCTCTCTCTATCACCTATCTCTCTATCTATCATCTATCTAGCTATCCTCAAACAAGTCAAGGTTAACTGTTATGCTTGCCATGATCACAATTTTTTCTGAGGGAAACCACTTTGCATGCAGAAATTCCTGAAGCATTAAAGGAGCATCCCTGGACAGCCATATTCTCAACTATGGGTACTGCATCCAGCTTCATGAAGTCAGACCAGAGTGAACAACTGACTTTAGACTAACCAATCCTTAGGTTAGCCAGTGGCTGTGAAATCTCTAAATCTCTACTCAGTAATAAGCTAAGCTAATAAGATTCTCTCAACTCTGCTCATAGTCTTGGGAACTGTGGAGAAGATTAGGCTATTAACAGTAAGAGCTGGATTCTTAAAGGAGAGACAGAGAGAGATCATGAAGTAGAGCAGGGAGCTGGGATAAACAGAAGCTGAAGTTTAGTGGAAGCCATGAGGCTACACTTGTTGCCTGTGACTGCAATCTCTCCAAGGCCCCCAGTTAAAAATTCCATGCACCTCTGCCCTCCCCATCCCAACTATGAGGCTCCTCTTGGGGGGCTCTGAATACTCAGCCGTTTTTCTCATGCCACGTCGTGGTTGGAGGAGCTCAAAGCTGCCCTCGGACCCATCTGTCAATTTCCTTCCACAGTTGCTCCTCGATCACTCAAAGGCCAACATTGGACCTGGAATTTGTCTAGGAGGCTTGCCTCTCCCAGACTACATAGGGCAAATTAGGAAACGATGCATTCTATTTTGGAATCCTTGCAGCTTGTCTGGTATTTCATTAGGGATTCTATTATCCCTTTTATCGCCAACCACAGCTGAGATGGGCCATTTCTCAGGGATGGAAAAGCATCCCTGTTAATCTACCCTTTCTTCCTTCTTTGATCAGGCTATGCTCCCATTTAAGTGAATTCTAGCACTCCCATAGTCTTCCTCTCTCTGGCACATGGTATTTATACTGTGAGGTTTTCTTTCGTTGTTAGCGATTTCCCTTGCGTTTGCAGCATCTGTTTGTAACTAATCCAAGTTAACTTTCAGATAATACTATAATTCTTCATGGGTAGTGCAAGTACCCCATAATGGAGTAGTCCTAATTCTTCCCTCCTGTCCTTTATAGAATTGCTGTCATCTGTGTCATAATCTTCCAAACACGTTATCTCTGTGACTATTTTGAACAAACTGCTATCTGTTAGATCAATGTAGTAAAAGAGGTGTGCCTGGGTGACTCAGTCAGTTGAGCATCTAACTTTTGATTTTGGCTTAGGTCATGATCCCAGTGCCGTGGGATCAAGCCTTGAGTTGGGCTCCATGCTGAGCGTGGAGCCTGCTTAGGATTCTCCCTCTCTCCCTCTCTCTGTCTCTGACCCTCACGCGCTCCCATTTGTGCTCTCTCTCTCTAAATATAAAAAGTTATTTAAAAAAGAATAAGAAAAAAAAAAGTATTTTATTTTCATACACTCTTTTCTTAATGCTGTTCTCTCCTTTGTGTAGATCCAAGCTTCTAACCTCTACCATTTTTCTTCTCTCTGAAGAATTTATTTTAGCATTTCTGACAAGGCAGATCTACTGGCAACAAATACCCTCAAGATGATTTCACTGGATACGGAATTCTAGTTTGTGGGTACTTTCTTTTAAATATTTCATTTGGGTAGCTTGGGTGGCTCAGTCAGTTGAGCATCTGACTTCCACTCAGGTCATGATCTCCTGGTTTATGAGTCTGAGCCCCGCTTCGGACCTGTAGCTATCACCCTCTCAGCTCAGAGACCACTTTCTCTCTGCTCCTCCTCCACTCATGCTCTCTTTCTCTCAAAAAATAAAAACATGTAAATAAATAAATATTTCACTCACTTCTTGCTTGCATGATTTGTGGATAGAAGTCTGATTTAATTCTTATCCTTATTCCTCTATAACTGACATGTTTTTTTCCACCTTTGACTTCCTTTAAGATTTTCTCTTGGTCTTCGAGGTTTTTGCAGTTTGAACACAATACACCTGGTTGTAGATTTCTTTTTGGTACTTGCCATGGTTGGTGGTCTTGAACTTCCTAGATCTGTGGTTTGGTGCCTGCTGTTTATTTTAGAAACTCCTTAGATAGAATTACTTCAAATATTTCTTCTGCTCCCTTCCTTCTTCTCCTTCTGGTATTCTCATTACACTTATGTTACACTCTTTGTAATTGTTCCACAATTCTTGGATATTTTTGTTCCATTTTTCTTATTCTTTTATTTATTTTCTTTTCACGTTTTAGTTTTTGAGGTATTGACATATCTTCAAACTCACTGATTCTTTCCTGGGCCATGCTGATGAATCTATCAAAGGCATTCTTCATTTCTGCCACAGTGTTTTTCATTTCTAGCATTTCCCTTTGATTCTTTCTTAGAGTTCCCCTCTCTGCTTACATTATCCACTCGTTCTTCAGTACTATGCTTTGAGTCTTCTAGGCCTCGGCTCTTCCACATTTAAAGCCAAAGATGTCAAACAATTCATTTTCTATTTCAAATACAGTAAAACTTTGGGTTGTGAGGAACTTCTTCTGCGAGGGTTCCATAAGATGAGCGAATATGTCTAATAAATGTTAGCTTGATAAATGAGTGATGAGTAGTATGCGATGCTGAGTGTCACATGATCACAACTGAGCCAGTGGTTCTCTCTCTTTCTCTGCGGGATTGTAGATAGATGATCTGTCTCCCATGCTCAGATGCTCAGTCTCAGAATGTGATGTTTGGTAGAAATCAGTGATTTTTCAGAATGTTGGAAAACTATCAGCACTAGTGTATTTTTTGTCACTTCAAAGCACCTACGGACAGCGCTTTGCTTTTCCATACAACAGTAAGAATGCTATGCTTCCTTCTAGGTCAGGCTGCCTGTGCATATAGATTCTTTCCTCTGCTGCCTTATTGCCGGTTACACTAAATACAATTTATGACAAGAGGTTATTAATACTGAACTGTAGTCAACATCCGTGCGAACATACAATGGCCCCCACGTAGAAAAGGATTCTACTGAGTCAATAGATAGCAGTGATTCCATTAGGGATGGTGAAAGTCATCCTCCACAAACCCTTTCCTCTCTTTTCTCCCTCACACCAACCATGAAGATTTTCAAAGGTAAGTGCAGATTAATTTGTTTATTTTTCTTTATATCTTGTATTTTCTTTACTATTCTTTATTATATTACAGTATTATAGTCACTTTTATAGGAATATTTTGGGATTGTGAAACAAATTGTATGAGTTTCCAGTATCTCTTACAGGAAAATGTGCTTTGATATACAAGTGCTTTGAATGACAAGCATGTTTCTGGATGGAATTACTCTCACAAACCTAGGTTTTACTGTCCTTGGTTCCTGCAGTAGCAGGAAGGGCTTTCAAGACTGCTGTTTTTCCTGCTTTAGTCCCCCCAAATCTACATATAAGAGGTCAAAAGTAAAGAGTTTAACTCATTGTTTGGTATCAACCCTACCCTCAGGGCAGCGTTATTATAATGCAAGTTCTGATGCTGCTTTGAATCTTAAGAGGGTGGAGAAGAGGAGGTAAACAGACTTCCAAATTAAAGTCTCCTACTATACTTTGCTCTTAAGGGGTTGTAAAACCAAGAACACGGAGCTCACACTACATTGACCCAACTGAGAAGCAAGCTCCCCTGACCAACACTGCAAAGATGAGACCGAGGAAGCCGATCGATTATTGCCAATCGATTGACACCCTGGCGGTCATAATAAGTAGAAGGAAACCCAGAAATACCCCATTTGTCTCCAAAAAAAACCCCAACAACAACAACAGAAATTTGATATTGCACTTGGGATTGAGGAAAACTAGTAACTTTAACAGCTAATCAAGAACTCCTAAGGGAAAAATCAATATAGAGCAAAATAATGTGGTCTGTAATTTTGTATGGTTTTCCTTCCAGTACGTTGATTGCGTAGTATCCATGTCATCTAGCTGAGAATGGGATGTTACCAACTATAAGGCTTCTGTTGATATTTCAAAAAGATTCTCATCTCATTTCAGTAATAGCTTCTGTCATTCCCAGTGACACATATGCCATAACACTCTTGGTTAAATTGACAGAAATATTAATGTGCTCAGATTTTATATTATTCGGACTCTTTCTTAGTATTCAATTACCTTTGCTTTAGACACAGCCTCAAAGCCCAGCTGCCCAATCCCAGTGCATTAGGTATTATTCATGAGGGACATCTGTCTTCTCATCTTCTATGTGATTTTGGATTTCTCCTGCAGAAAATTTTGCTACAGCTACATGGATTTTCTTCTTTAACTTTTATGCTTCTCCATCTTTTATAACTCAGATGAACTTGTTATATGCCTTGTCCCCATCTTCATTTTATTCCCTCGGAATTACTACCTTTCAACATTGAGGTGGATTTATGGCCCACACCTCAATTTGATGTTTGAAAGCATTCTACAGCTTCTCTGCCAAATTCCTCTTCTATCCTTAAGTTCATTGCCTTCCAATAGCCAATTCTCTCTTTGCTATTACTATTACACAGATCGCTCTGAAGACATTTTTTACAATGTAGTTTTCACCTCTTACTCTCGTTTTATGTTTTAGTATCAGTTACAACAATCCAAATCTTTCTTCTACTCCATGAACCTCCAGGTATTTGAAATAGCTACTTGAAGCATTTACTTCTCTGGACTAAATATCCCTAGTTCCTTCTATCATTCATCATAGAATATAATTGCAGATTTCCTTACCATCTAGCGGGTACCTCACGTGTTTGAGTTACACATCTAACAACATTTTGGAAGGAATGTTAGGCAATTTCCTACATTGGCATCAGAATTTCAACTGGAATGATTAAGAGTATGTGACTCTCTCTAACATTGTTAAAATTTAAATGGGACTTTAGAAAAGTGGCAACAAAAATAAAAAAGAAAGAGGTTAATAGGATTCACTAATCCATCCAACAGGATAAAAAGTCATATGGTTTTCTATAAATTTGATAGTGAACATTTTTAGATGTCATAAAGCAGTGATATTCAGTACCAAGGTCAGTGTCTGAAACTTAGTCTTTATTCAGTAAATATTTGCCAAATAAATCGTAGACACTTTGATATGTATTTTTAATTCCCTTCCACTAGATTGTGATTCCATGTGATTCCACATGGAATCTAGGAGATTCCATGATGGTTACATGTTGGGAGCTGCCAGAAGAGCTGCCAGAAGAAAAGACACGTGCCTTGACCTGCAAGATCAGCCACCCGCACAGCTGAGCTGTGTTATTACTCCCAGCACAGCAAGAGCTGCATTATCACCTTCAGCTGAGGCCTTCTTGTTTACCTCCCAAGCCTGCCTTGTTAGCTTCTTGGGCGGCGTGCTGACGCTGCAGTCCCCGCCCTTGTTTCCTAGCAACTAATTCACGTCAACTGCCTGCCTTCTACCCTATATAAGACATGCGTGGTCTCTCAATAAAGAGAGTGCCTTGATCTGGAACGCTTGCCTGGCCTTCACTCTCTGTGCTCCCTGTCCTGCCCTGTTCTCACTCCCTACCTTGGGAACCCGCATGGACTGACCCCACCAGCCGGGACAGTTATAGAATGTGTTTAGTAGCTATTGGGTGAAGAATGGGTGATCATGTTAGAAAGAGAGGCTAGGAGATTTGTTTTAAAATTTTAACTGCATAGTAAATAACATTTTCACACCTACTGTACATGACAGATCAGTTAATGTAATAAGGTTCTCACCCTTCACCTAAGATTAAGAAGTTACCCTTGTCCATAGTAAAGATTATTATTTTTGTTTAGTGTTGTTTAATCTCCTTTGGAAGGCGATGGAGCTTCTGGGAAGGTAAAAACCATTTTTCCACCAACACACCTATTGCAGACTCCATTACTCAGAATCCTCATATGTTTTTGTCCTAGATGATCTGTATTGGGTGTACACTGTCACTGACTATGAAAAATTATATACAAAAAATATTAGACTCTGTCATTTGAGTGCTTACCATTTACTTGAAATAGCAGGACTTCATAGTGGTTGTAGAGAAATACTTACATGCACTGTGAAGGGTCTGCTACCTGTTACTTTTTCTCCCAGCAATGATTTGTTCTCCCTAAGTTCTTCTGCATTTTCTTTGAATTTTCTTGTTTGTTTGTCTCTTTGTCCCTCCCTCAGATGCCTCTCTAGTCTATCTGTATTGTTTCCAGAAAGAAAGCATATCCTGCTCATTTTAGTCCAGAATTGGTCATTGTCAAGCCAAAAATATGTGCTCCCATCAGGGTCACATTTATACCAAAATGCTTTTAAACATTCTTCCAGGCTACAGCTGTTCAGGATTTTACTCTCTGATCATCCCAGGCCCATTAATCCCAAGACTACACATTTGATGCTTTCAAAGTGTGGCATCTAGGATGGAATCCAATACCACAGGTAAGATCTGATCCTAGCTTTCTCCTAGCTTGAAAGACATGGGTATTCCATTTGGGGGGATATATTGGACATGAGCTGATGACAGATTGCCTTTATGAGGTATCCTGTGTAAAGAGAACATTATGTTCAGCTTTGGAGGGTCAATAAACTTATAGACAGCCTAGTTGAAGGCAAAGAATTTTTCCTCAAAAACTAAGGCAATGTAAGCCAGAGATAAAAACCAAGTTACCATTACTGCTAGTCATAAAAGATCACCTGGTAAGATCCTACCTCCTAGTGTTTGAGCAGCCTTCAAAACATGAGCAGTTTAGGCTCATAAAGACATGACATGTTCAAAGTATGCATTTGATGCATTTCATATAGACACCTCTTTGGGGGTGGGTTGGAAAGTAGGAACATTTGTTTAGTGCCTGCCATGTGCAGCACTACCTCAACAAATTTTCAGAACATTCCTTTAAATTTCCATTGTTATTTTTGTCTTATGGATGGGGAAACCGAGTCTCAAAGAAAACTTAAGCAGCATGCATTTTAGTAACTGGCAGGTCAAGATTATAACTCAGATATTTTACTCCAAAGCTCAAGCTCTTTCCACTACATCATGCTTCCCAGGGATTTGCCTGTGGGTAAAGTGAAGATTATGTTCTAGATAGAACATTAGCAAACATGTGAAAGAAAAAAAAAAAAGTAACCTACGACAACTGACACAGTTCATAAATCTAATTGTTATAAAGATTCTAAATGGAAATGTATTAGATCCAACCATATTATTACCTAGTCAAGTTGTGTATACAAAATTATTTTAAGTATACATTTTTAAATTTTAGGTATATATCACCCTGCCCTATTGTCTTTTGGTATACTGTATCTGCTCTGCATAAACTGCATAATCTTCCATAAACTGTCGGGGACTTTATAGGCAGTCTTGTATCATAACGCATGTGAATTCTTTTCACCATTCTTTTTGCTCTAAAATTTTTTATCTCTTGTACTGAAGTGGAGGATTTCCTTTTCCCTTTTTAGTGTTGATGTGTTGTTGAGGTGGAGTCCTTTTTTTTTTTTTTTTTAACGTTTACTTATTTACTTTGAGAGAGAGTGTATGTGTGTGCACATGCATGAGCATGGGAAGGGGCAGAGAGAAAGGGACAGAGAGAATCTGACAGTGCAGAGCCTGACTTGGGGTTCAGTCCCATGATCCATGAGATCATGACCTGAGCCAAAATCAAGAGTCAGACATTTAACCAACTGAGCCACTTAGGTGCTCCAAGGCAGGGGCCTCTTAAAGCAGATAAAAAGTTTTAATGCTAGACATCTATAAATACATAGGAATTACAAGAGCAGAAAGGGACATTTACAGTAACTTGCTCAAGCATCCCATTTTTATCAATAAAGAAATTAAAACCCAGAAAGGCCTAGAAATAGAATGTTATCATAATACTTCCCCTATGGAGAATGACCATGCCAATCATTTTCCAACTAACAAAAATTTTTTTAAATTATTTTAATGTTTTATTTATTTTTGAGAGAGAGAGAGACATCGTGAGCAGGGGAGGGTCAGAGAGGGAGGGAGACACAGAATCTGAAACAGGCTCCAGGCTCTGAGCTGTCAGCACAGAGCCCAACACGGGGCTCAAACCCACGAACCGTGAGATCATGACCTGAGCCAAAGTCAGATGCTTCACCCACTGAGCCATCCAGGTGCCCCAACAAAACTTTTGAGAGTACAAGACATTTCAACTAGATGAGATGCCAGGGACTGGGTCCTGGGACTGTCCCAGACACATCAGGATTTACAGGATTTACAGTTACAACATGGAACTGCAGGGTCTGCTTATATGCAAATATTTTTCAATAAATACAGTATGATACTGTTAATGTATTTTCTCATACTTATGATGTTCTTAAAAATATTTGCTTCTTGCTTGCTTTATTGTGAGAATACAGTATAGTACACAAATAACATACAAAAATGTGTTAGTCGACTCTATTAGGAAGCTTTCTGTTCAATAGCAGGCTATTAGTAGTTATGTTTGGGGGGAGTCAACATGTGATTATTTTTTTTAATTTTTAATGTTTACTGTTGAGAGAAAGGACAGAGTTCAAGCAGGGGAGGGGCAGAGAGAGAGATAGACACAGATTCCGAAGCAGGATCCAGGCTCTGAGCTCTCAGCACAGAGCCCTACGAAGGACTCGAACTCACCAATGGTGAGATCATGACCTGAGCTGAAGTCGAATGCTTAACAGACTGAGCCACCCAGGCACCACTTTTTTATTTGTTTTTCTTTTCATGTTTATTTATTTTTGAGAGAGAGAGAGAGAGAGAGAAAGACAGAGTGGGAGCAGGGGAAGGGGCAGAGAGAAAGGGAAACAGAATCTGAGGCAGGATGCAGACTCTGAGCCCTCAGCACAGAGCTGGATGCCAAGCTCGAACCCACAAACCGTGAGATCATGACCTGAGCCAAAGTTGGACACTTATCTCACTGAGCCACCCAGGTGCCCCTGGGGGAGTCAACACTCATACATGGATTTTTCACTGCTTTGAGGGTCAGTACCCCTCACCCCCTCATTGTTCAAGAGTCAATGGTATAGTTATTCTAACCTCTTTGAACTTTTATAATAATGAAATGAGATGACATATGTGAAAGCGCCTGGATTAAAGCCTGGCACGTACATTGAAAGTACAAACAAACTTTGGTGCAGTCTGAGCCTGCAGTCAAGTTGCCCCAGAAAATAGTGGAAGGAGTGCGAATTAGACACAGGCTCTCTAACTTCCGTGGCTAAGAGTCGTAGTACCAAGTGAAACAAACAAAACTGCAAACTGACAACTAATCATCAGGGGTTATTTTTGTTCATTTTAATTTGTGTTTTTGTTTTGTATCTAACATAGTCTTCCTGTCATGTTTTCCCCCATTTTATACATTTTATAGCTTGACTAAACTGTCCAATGACTTTAAGATAGAAACATCCCACAGACAGCTGTGCAGATTAATAAATGCCCCCGGAAGGAAGGAACGGATGAAGGAAGGAAGGAAGGGAGAGAGGAGCGGTGAGGAAGAAAGATAGGACAGCACTTGTTTCTTATGATACAAGGTTCTGGAATCTGTTCCCTGACAAGATGCTACACATTTTCAATGGAACTGTTTTGTTAAGACTTTAAGTGTTTATTTATTTTGATTGAGAGATGCGTGCACGTGTGCCCCCCCCCCACACACACACGCACATGTGTGTGGGGCAGAGAGAGAGAGGGAGAGAGAGAATTCCAAGCAGGCTCTGTGCTGACAGCACAGACTTGAACTCATGAACTATGAACTATGGGACCATGACCTGAGCTGAAACCAAGAGTCGGATGGTTAACAAATTCAGCCTCCCAGGCACCCCTCGATGGAACTATTTTAAAAGGAAACTAGATCGAGTACCATTTTGTAACTTAGAAGCAACAGTTCCACTCATTGTAAAATGAGGGAATTCTCATGCGACTTCCATTTTACTGCGTAAGGGCTGTCCCTATGTCTCTGTTTCCGTTGGATAACGTTTACTGGATTCTGCTTTCGGAGCCCTTGGATTCACCCTTTCTCTGCTTTTGCCATTGGGATAACTGCAATTCATCCCTTAAGTTTTGGCCAACCACAGAGTGAATGGCCCGGTGTTGCTTTCTCGTGTTAAGTTATGAGCACCCAAAGGTAGTTACGTGGTACTCCCCATACAGATGCCTTTTCTTCTAGTCACACCACTTAGAAACTCCAAGTTTTACAAGTTTTGATTCTGTCTTCAAAGAGACATAGAAGTATTCACTTCTCTGTTTCCAAATCTCAGAAGCTGGCTCTCTTTAAGACATTTTTGGTTGAAATCTTATCTTTGGAAAAGCAGCACATGAACCAATTCTACTTGTCATTTGTCTAATGGCAAGAAGGAGATGGAGTTTCAAATGTTATTGAGACTGTGAAGTCTGGTCCTTTCCCTGTTTTGACCTTTTCATCAGTCTCTGTTCTGACCGCCGGCCATCCTGCAGGTTGATTGTGATCTAATGGCTGGAAAGGCAGAATTGCCAGCTGATCCACACACCACCAACTACTGAGAAGGTCAAAGCCAGCGGATCTCCAGCTTCCGCCGACCCACCCCCAGCGTGTGTGAGTCAACTCACTCGAAACTGGGACTACCTTAGAAACATCCTATTCCAGTTTTAGCGCAATTAAAAAAAAATACAGGCAGTGAATAATACTGATTATCTGACACTACGAAACTCATTTGAGGAGAATCTACCTTCCACTGCCAAATTAGATTACAAAATTCATGGAGGGCTATGACCGTGTCTATTTTATACTCAACTAAATTTTTTCTTTAAAATTATTTTTAAATTTATTTTGAGAGAGACAGCATGAGTAGAAGATGGGCAGAGAGAGACAGGGAGAAAAAGAATCTCAAGCAGATTCTGTGATACCAGCACAGAGCCCGAGCAGGGCTTGATCCCATGAGATCATGACCTGGGGTGAAATCAAAAGCCATATACTTAACCGACTGAGCCACCCCAGTGCCCCTCAAACTAAAATTTTTCAAGTAAAACTCTAGGATTTTTTTCAAGTAAGTATTTGCCAATAAGATTCCCCTGAAAATGACTGATTTTTCCTATCTTAAGCTTAAGAATTTTATTCCTAAGGCAAGTTTTATTTTTCTTCTGTCTTTGAATTAGATCTTAATCTTTATGACGATACATTTTTCCCCAATACAACCAAGAACAGTGCTAGAAAATGAGCAATTAAAGTGAAAATATCTTCTATTCATTCCCATGGCTCTATATATTTTGCAGGAAAATACATTGTTTTAGTCAGGATGAGATAGGTTAAGCTGTAGTAACAAATTAATCTTTAAATCTCAGTGCTTACGCCACTGAAGCTTTATTTCCTGCCATACGTCACAGCAGATGTTCATGTGCTGGGAGCTCACATTAGCTCACAGATCACAGGCTGTAAAGGAAGACCCCACTATCCTAACTAGACGTGTGCCTTTGGAGTCTGCGTGGCCAGCCTTAGAAAACAAGTATCCTTCTGCAGTTTGGCCTCAGTTGGAAAAGCATCACTTGAGCCCATAACATGTTGGCCAGAACTTGTCATATCACCCTACCTGAGGTGGAAATACGGGTGATCACTGACTATTTTATTAGTAACAGATGGTCCCTACCACACACATTTATGTCAATGGCATCACGTAGGCATAATAGCCTTGATGTATTGATGATTTTGTTACTAGTAACAATATAGCAACCAGGTATCATTTCCCCATTCTGTGTTAGGGAATGGACCCTTGCAACATCATCTACTCATCTGGAAACTGAGGCTCAAGGAGAGTAGTGTGTGAGTTCAGGTCATGCTAGACTCAGACGCTATGACAGAGTTAGAAGCAGAAGAGATTTACTGGGAGTTACTCCCATGAAACCTAAAGGAGAGATGGAGCAGAAGCAGACACGAAAGCCTTCAGATCACAGTGGAGGTCTGACTCCTGCAAGAGCATGGGGAAGGGAAAGAGACAGCCTCAGACTGGCCAGCACCTCTGTGGGTCCCGGAGCCCAAAGGGAGCTCCAAAGGGAAGATTAACAGTAGCGGAATCTCACATTGAGCAGAAATGGCCAGGCCCTAGGGCCCAGTGCCATGGTTGGCCAGCAGCTGGGAGCCCATGCTCTTGGTTCTAACACTGAGGCAGATCCCAAAGGCAGAGCAATTGGAGGCTGTCAGCTGACTGCTCCTCACAGAAGGTTTCTCTTGCCAGGCTGCCACGGAGAGCTACACAGAGGGTAATTGGGTAGGCCCCAAAACGTACTCCAGGTTCCTGGCGTTAAGACTTTTTGCTACTCCAGCAAGCTCCGCAAGTTACTTCCGAACCATTAATACAGTTACCTTACTATGAACTGGAGAAATAACAACCTTTTTAAAAAAGAATACAGAAGCAACAAGGAGCAATATTAAAGTGAAGTGGTCATGAGATTACAGTTCTAGCCTCATTTCTGCCATTAACTAGCTGTGTGACCTCAGGTCCTAACCTCTCTGTGTCTTGATTCTCTTCTGTGTGAAGTTAGATGATTGGACTAGACCAGTAGTTCTCAAACTCTACTGTGAGTCACAATCACCTGGAAGGCTTGAGAAAACAGAATTTCTGTCTCCGCAAATCTTGGGTGAGGCTGGAAGTCTACGTTTCTAACAAGTTCCCAGATGCCGCTGCTGGTTAGGTGCCTACACTTTGAGAACCACTCGGCCAGATGCTCTCTAAGCTCACTTTAAGCTCATGGATACTATGTGCTTGTGATTCAGCTCCCTTCCTTTAAAATGATCACGGCCACAGTTATTTATATTCACATCCTCACTCTGCATTATAAACTAATATAAATGTTGCCTTTATGGCTATCTATATAATGCCTGTATAGATCACCTATAAATTAATTAAAAATAACCAAGGATTTCTTACCCTGTGACATATATTGTGCCAACTACAGAGAAATTATCTTTTATGTTTGAGTTAAGAGACTAATAGAAGAGGGGCACCTGAGTGGCCCAGTCAGTTGAGTGTCCAACTTCGGTCATTTTCTAATGGGTTCATGGGTTCGAGCCCCACATAGGTCTCTGTGCTGACAGCTCAGAGCCTTCTTCGAATTCTGTGTCTCCCTTTTTCTCTCTGTCCTTTCCCCTCTCACGCTCTGTCTCTTCTGTCTCTGTCTCTGTCTCTCTCTCAAAAATAAACATTCAAAAATAAATTTTAAAAAGAGAGACTAATGGAAGCGATATCACCCTCATTATCATAGCTAACATTTAGTGAACAGACACCATGCCCTGGACTTTGTGCCAGCTACTTAAATCCATTATCTCATTAATATAAGTACATGATTAAACTTCCTGTTATGAGAGTTATAAAGAAAGAATAATAAACTTTGCAGCAAAGAAATACAAACATACTAGGCTTCAGAGAAGACAGACAATGTGGGGGAGGAAGAACCTAGCACAAGGAGTACTGGGGACAAAGTGGCAGGTACACATACATAGCGTGGTCTGTTGGGGAGCAGAGTAGTTTGAAGTCTTAGCATACACTCGAGGTGTTTTGCAGAGGAGGAGGGAATGTTGTTTACGCATGTGGGGGAAAGGAGTAGAATAAATTCGGAGAGGCAGTTCAATTCAATGGATCCAACATATTTGACATCCGTGACTTAGAGCAGTCTGTACTCTACCACCTGGTAGGTAAGCAAACACTGGCCCATGTTTTCACGAGAGGGAAACGGAAGTGTGTAAGACATCTCAGCTCTGCTACAGGCATATGGCCTTGAGCAAGCAACTAAGCACTCTCAGTGTCTTGTTCTTATCTGTAAAGTGAATATAGTACTTCACCGTGCCTATTTCAAAGGATGGCAAGAGGTAGAAAGTGAGAGCATGTTGTTAACCATGCTCTGTGCATCGGTATGACATTATTAATGAGAAAGCTCTCTTGGATTTGAAATGTTTTCATTTGAAATGCATTCATTTTTCAACATTTTCAGCTGTCTGGTTTAGTAACAGATTTCAGACTCTTCTGAAAAGTCCAGACCTCCCACAGAGAATGGTCAAGCATTTACCCAGTTGTCTGTGGGATGATCTACACTTCTGGAAGCTTTAGGAAGGGAGTCCTCAGCTTGTTGACTTGATGTCATCAGAGTTTCTCCACCCACATGGGATAGGTTGTCTTCTGACTAAACGCAAATAGGAAACTCCCAGAGAGTTAGTCTATGTGATGTTTTGTGGTATAGGACAATAAGAAGATGACATGAACATAATGGGAAACCAAAACACAGTCCACCAAAACATGTTGTAATTAATATATCCCAGGAGGTCAATTGGCTTCTTTCTCTGACTGGAGCCTCAAGGAGCAAAGGGAGGAAGGGGAAAATCCGATCCAATTAGAGAAAATGCAGCTCAGGTGAAGGTCAAGGCTGTGCTCTAGGGATCTTTCATTAACCACTTGAAGGCAGGTTCAGAATGGGTTAATACAAGCCTGACCTCTGGCATTAGGAATATACTGTCAAGGGAAAATCAGATTCATAGCCAGTGAAAAGGCAGGAAACCTTGTCTACACCTCAGTTAACAGATGCATATAGAGCTGGTATTTGGAAAATTGAGTTTATCTATGAGGAGCGAGCTGTGGAAGCTGGCTAAATTGGGACACCTTGCTTTTATGGGTTATCGTTCCCCTTAAGCCGATGGCTAAATTAAATTTGAAGACATCCTAAGACTGGATTAGAGGAAATAATTTAAAATTCAGAGGGGACTATTCTCAAATAATAGATAATATCAAATAATCTAGATTTGGCTTTAGAATTTTATCTAACTCACTTTCAGCATATTTGCCTAGACATTTTATTTTGTTGAGAGGAATGTTAAAACAGACAAACATTGTGTGGGTCCTCAACGCCCAGAGTGGGGTGTTTGAAAGTTCTGTTCCGGAAACCTAAAATGTGAGAGGCTGATAGACATTCAACTGGAAGTGGGAAGTATATGAAAACCCTCAGAAGCCATCCCTTCAACACTTGATCATCTCCTGAGTTACCATCCTATAATCTTCACCATAAAAGATTCAGACATTTTCACATCTTCCCTTGGAGTATGTCTGAAGCAGTACTCATACTCTTGTTCAGCAACTTGGCTTTCCCTTTGTCATTCCCATTCCAAATTTATTATTGTTCCAAATCACCTCACTTCTAGATCCCATGGATAATCCAGGCTCCTCTTTCTTTCTGCTCAGGTCAATTCACCAAGCGCTATCAATCATACCTTTGTTATGGCCTCTTTCTACTTCGTCTGTTTCTACTCCTGTCTAGTACAATTATCTCCAGGATTCCTTTACATTAGAAATGAATCATCTTGATTACAGACTCTCCCAACGTTCGATGTCATTCTTTTTATTACTTTCATGTTTATCTTTCAAAAAACAGTTTTCTGCCAGTGTCTCTTTTCAACTCAAGACTTTCTTGACACACCGTTTGTCGGTAGAAACTGCTAGATGACTCCCAGTGTACATTAATCCATTCACTGTTCCGGAGAAACAAAACCCTAGACAAAGTCCTTAGCTCAGAAACCCACCTTTCCCAGTCCCCCTAGCAGTGACAGCCAGTCATGTGATCGAGTTCTGCCCAGTGAGATACAAGCAGCTTTTGGATGGAGTTTTTTTGAGTTATTTGCTTCAAAAGGAGTCTTTTCTTCATCCTCTTTTCCTCTTTCCCAGTGCTGGAATGTGACCACACTTCCAGGGCTCCAGTAAATGTCTTGAATCTTAAGATAATCTTGAGGGTAGAGGTCAGCTCTGAGAATGGCTGAACAGAAAGATAGGAGACAGTTTCAAATAACTTCAGAGAACTGTGAGATCAACCAACCTTGTGCTGCCTGATTCTGTACTTTTATATTTATTAGAAAAATAAACATTTGTATACTTAACCCACTGTCCTGGGGCATGGTGTTTACAGGTGGTTACAAATCTGAGCTGATATACTATTATCCCCTGAGGTGCAAGAAGTTCTTTACATGATATGCACAATGGAAACTTGGCCTACCTCTCTAAGCATGGTCCTACAACACTTCTGCCAGAAACATTCTTTTTGTGATCAAGTTAATATACTCTACAGGGGATATGCATTTTCCTGTTTCTAGAATTTACCTCAGGAACCCTGACTTGTATTAAGCCCCATAACACCTAGCAAATACCGTGCATTGGGACTAAAATCAATGATAGAATAATAGTCTTTCCAGGATGGGAGGAATTTAAAATTTCTCTACTCCCAGAGAACACACTGAAAGAAAATATTCTGTATCCTTGAGACTCAAAGTATATTTGCTGATCCATAGCATTTTAAAGACTCTGGGGGATTCAAATGCACCTTCAAGTTGAGAAGCATTTCATCTGCAACATCTCGAATTAGGTGTCATTCATCTGCTGTTTAGGTTGCTTACAAATACACAAAAACACTAGACTGTTCTTGGACAGCTGTAATTGTTAGCAAGTTATTCCACATTATCAACTAAAAATTGCCTCCTTGGAAGTTGCAGTCTCTAAAATAACAATAAAAATTACTATTTCTAGTCTCTGGAATAACAATAAAAAATACTGGCCCAACACCCACCACCATCATTTAAAGATTTTATCACTGGTTCTAAGCCCTTTCTAAGGTGAGCAGTCCATTGGAATTGGCATTCTTCACATAACCACATTTTTAGACATTTCATCTGATTTTAACACACATTTGGTTATTGGTGCCCTAATTAAAATACAAAATTGCAATTCAATATTATTCTCAAAGTGTGTGGGACTAGACACCAGAAGAGAGAGCAAGGGGTCTGTGACTCTCTAAATCTGCAACCTATTGCATATAAAGTTCAGTCAATCTCTATAGTCTGGATGTTGTTCTTGTGATTAGCACATATTTTTACTTATATGACTATTATAAAAATTATTTTTAAAGTGTGCTGAAAATACCAGAAGTCACATCTTATTTTTTCATTTATTTCTTTTAATTGGGAAAAACTATGTGTAGGTCAAGTCTTCCTTTTCTCTTTTGAGAATTTCAATTGCTACCACCAAAAACTAATATATATGTATACATATTAGTGTTTCTATCTATCTATCTATCTATCTATCTATCTATCTATCTATCTATCTATCTATCTGTTGTGCCCTGAGCTCTCTCCAGTAAAAATCTTAATTTCTAGCTACCTGGAGGATACTTTGTCTTGAGTAACTTTCTGGTACCTTAGACTCAACAGCTTTATCTAACTCATCTTTCTGTCTTTTTTAGTGATATATATATATATGTATATATGTATGTATGTATGTACATATATACATATAGTTTTATATATAAATATATATGCCTTATTACCCTTTTAGAGAATAGTCTTATTGACAAATGGAATTCATATTTCCCATAACACCTAGCACAGTGAAGAATTCACACTAGACACAGAAGAAATATTTTTAAATGAATGAGTCACTGTTTATTCACTGAGGCGTAGGACATTACTAGATTAGACTTCAGCAGAATGAGTTGGGAGAGACCAAACCAGGAAAGTGCCAGAACTCTTCTTGCTATCTTTAGGTGAAATGCATAGCTCCCTGTGGGATTGTCCCAACAAAGGAGCTGGCCTAGTTTAATAGAGTAAAAATATAGTGTGTTCCCAAAAAGTCCCCAAACACTAGATACACAAAAGTGTGTCTTCGGTGTTTCAAGTGGTGCAACTAAGACAGATTGACCCACTTAAAGTGAGCCTTTTTACACAAAGTGGTTTCTATTTAAACTAGGGCCATCCAGCAGAGTCTTTGCTGTCTACACTCGGATGAGGTTCAACTGCTTTTCTCTGAATGACGGTTGAAGACTTTATGCTTACCAAAAGGCACAACCAAAGCAAACAGACAAACGGCAAAGAAGCCGGCGGCACCAACCAATTTTACCAAAATCACGAGGGTCTCAAAAAGCAGTGGACGTAAATGCAGATCCGAAGAACACCTAACTTTAGTATTTCCCATCATTTTATTGCCCCGGTTTGTGCAACCTCACTCAGAACACTATTAATAGCCTCTAGGTATTTTGTCTGAGGTTAGGAAGTTGACGGTGGTGAATAGTTTTGCCCTGATTATGGTGTCATGAAGTATCCATAAACATTAGTAGCTGGGCAAAAAAATACCATCATGCATTTCCTCCCGTTGTATAATTTTTAGAAAAACGGACCACTTTACTGAAATGGCAAGTGTAAATCTTCAGCAGTGTTAGTCATATCTTGCCCTAATTAAAAGTTAAGCAAGACTTGAAAAAAAGTTAGTATGAGTGGCACATTCTACATGTAGAGAAGGTTCGCACACTGTTTTCTTCCTCTTCACTGACCCCAGCAGAGAAAAGTTCTAATCTGGTAATTCATAGAGGATAGAGTTCTGCATTTCTCCCTCTTCTGTTCATCCCTCTCACGACCCACGCTGAGCTGCTCAAGGGGCCTGAGGCCCTCTCCCCTTGGGACAGCTCCACTATCTTGAAAGTCCAAGGCAGTCCAGAGCAAGAAGGAATGGAGCTTAGGAACGTGGGCTCATTTTTTTTTTTCCACTTTGAAGCTGTAAAAGCAAGCTCAAAGAAAAATCAGTCTCAGATTGATGGAAGATTTGGGTCGCTTCCAACCTTTTGCTATTACTAACAATGCTGCAATAGATATTCGTGTATATCATTTTGCATGTGACCTAGTATAACTCTAGGATACATTCCCAGAAGTGGAAGAGCTGGGTCAAAGAGTCTATGCATTTGTAGTTTTAATAGATATTACCAAACTGCTCTCCCTCGGGGTTGTAACAATTTACATTCCCATCTGCAATAGATGAAAGTAAATCTTTTCTTACAGCCTTACCAACAGATTGTATCACCCTTTTAGATTTTTGACAATCTGATAGGTGAAAAAAAATAGTATCTCAGTGTAGTTTTTAAATTGCATTTTACTTATGAGTAGTTTTATATATTTAAAAATACTTTGTATTTCCTTTTATACTCTTTGCCCATTTCCCCACTGGATTTTAGCAAAATTTAGGAGCTCTTTATATATTAGGGAGAGAAGCTCCTTTTCTTGATACTAGTTACAAGTATTTTAACACAGTTTAACATTTATATTTTCCTTTTTAAGTGGTACATTTTCATGCCGAAATTTTCTTTTAATTTTATGTAGTCAAATATAACAATTCTTTTTAAATTTGGAGTTTTGATTTATATTTAGACAAGCTTTTCCCTATCCAAGCCCATAATGGAATCCTTCCATGGTTTCTTTCAGTATTTTTATGGCTTCATGTTTTATATTTAAATCTTGATCCATTTGGAATTTATCCTTGTTCGAGGTATGGTATTTTTTTACATGTTGGTAATTTTATGGAGATCACATCAATTTTTTTAATTAGGTTAGATAGAAATGACATCTTTATGATGTTGGTTCTCCCAAATTAAAATTTGCATATCTTTCCATTTGTTAAACTTTGCTATCTTTAGTTGATTTTACAAAGATTTCTTAGTACGGCTTGGACTTCTCATGTGAATTTTCCTCTTTTTGTGTTGCTATTGTAAATGGGATTTTGTTCTTCTTTCATACTATTCAGATATATGAAAATCATTGATTTATTTGTACTAACTGTATACCCACACTGAACGGGCTTTTTGAGTCTCTACTTTTACTCCGTTTATTTTCTTGGCTTTTCCGAACTACCACCAAGCACTCAAATATTGTGTTTTGTTCCTTGTTTTTGACTTTGCACCCATATCTTTCTTCTCCATTTTGGCAGAGTTCACTAGAGATGTCAGTACAAGGTTACAGAACACTGAGATGATGGTGGACCCCTTGTTTCTGCTTCTAGCTGGAATTCCTCTGTGATTTTTCAATTAAAAATGATGCTCATTTTGAGGCTCACAAATATTTAGCTAGATCAGGAAAGTATTTAGCTCTATTTTATTGAGTTTTTAAAAGTCAAAAATAGGGCCGCCTGGGTGGCTCAGTCGGTTGAGCGTCTGACTTCTGCTCAGGTCATGATCTCATGGTTTGTGGGTTCGAGCCCCGCATCAGTCTCTGTGCGGACAGCTAGCTCAGAGCCTGGAGCCTGTCTTCAGATTCTATGTCTCCCTCTCTCTCTGACCCTCCCCCATTCATGCTGTCTCTCTCTCTAAAATAAATAAAAACAGTAAAAAAAAATTTAAAGGTAAAAAATAATTGATGGATTTTTTAAAAGCGAGGTTTATGGAAACATAATTTTCATAGAGCTGAATTCAGATTTGTAGGTGTCGTGCTGAGACTTCTGACAAATGTTTACAGTTCTCTAATTACCAGCACATTCAAATGTAAGATAGTTTCGTCCACAAAAAGTCCCCTTGGGCCACTCTATAGTCATGTTCCTCAGCATTCCTACCCCTGACAGCTACGGACCTGATCTTTTTATCCATGGTTTTGTATGTTCCAGAATAAATGGAATAGTGCAGCGTATAGCTTTCTTTTCTTTTCTTTTTTTTATCTTGCTTCTTTCTTTTAACCTAATGTGTTTGAGATGCACCCATATTGTTGCACTTATGAGTAGTTCGTTTGTTTTTATTGTTGAGGAGCGCATTGTATGGACGCACCAGTTGTTCAGTGATTCACCAGTTGACAGACACTTGGGTAGTTTCCAGATTTCAGTTTGCTATAAACAACCTACTGACCTCTGTGTGCTCTTATGCTTCGATTTCTTTGAGGTAAATATGTAGGAGTGAAAAAACATGAGCTGTGTGATAAATATAGGCTTAACTTTATACCAAAGTGCCAAACTCTTTTTCCAAGTGCCTGTACTGTTTTGCGTTTAAACCTCAACGTATGAAAATTATGGTTGCTCTGTACGCTTGCCAGCCCTTTGTCTTGGCTTTTTTCTTCTTTTTCTTTTTCTTTCTTTCTTTTTTTTTTTTTTTTGTTGTTGTTGCAATTCTGTAGGTGCGTGGTTGCATCTCTTTGTGACTTTCATTTGCATTTCCTTAATGATTCATGATGTGGAGCATCTTTTCATGTGCTTATTTGCCATCTGTATCTATTCTTTGGTAAAGTATCTGTTCAAATATTTGCCCATCGCTTAATTAGGACTTTTGTCTTCTTCTAATTATTTTTAACAACTTAATGAAGTATAATTAACAAACAGTAAACTGCACATAGTAAAAGTATACAACTTGATAAGTTTTGACAGATGTATAAACATCACCAAAATCAAGATAATGAATAGATCTATCATCCCTAAAAGTTTCTTCTTGACCCATGGTCATCTCTCTCCTCCCAAACCTTTCAATTCTCACACTCATCCTTGGGTGACTGAGGACATATTTATACTGCCAGATATTAGGTTACTAAGGTTACTTTTTCTAGAATTTTCTATAGGTGGGATTATACAGTATGCACTTTTTTATTTTTTATTTTTCAGTGTGGCTCCTTTCACTGGCATGATGATTCCGCAAAAGTCTGTGTTGTTCCATGTGTCAGCAGTTCATTTCTTTTTGTTGCGGAGTAGAATCTCATGTACGGAGGCACTATAATTTGTTTATTTGTTCATCTGTTGGTGAACATTTGGGTTGCTTCCAGGTTTGGGCTATTACAAATAAAACTGCTGTAAACACTTATGTACAAGTCTTTGTGTACTTGCACTGGTGTTGAGAAAATATCTGGGAGTTTAACTGCTGTGTCGTGTGGTAGGGTGTGTTGGAAATTTTAAGAAACACCAACCTTTTCTTTATCTTTTTTTAAAAATTAGATATAATTCACATACCATAAAGCTCACCATTTCAAAAATGCACTATTTAATGGTTTTTCATAACTCACAAGATTGTACCTATCACCAATATCTAGTTTTAGAATCTCTTAATCACTCCAGAACATTTTTATCACTGTACTCATTAGCAGTCACCCCAATTCTTCCTTCCACCCAGCTCCTGTCTACCACTATTCTACCATTCTGCTTTCTGTCCCTATGGACTTGCCTTTTTTTTTTTTTTTTGGTCTGTTCATATAAATGCAGTCATGGATATATGGTCTTTTGTGTCTGACTTCTTTCCCTTAGCATAATATTTTCTAGGCACATCCATCTTGCAGCATGGATCAGAAATTCATTCCTTTTTTATGGCTAAATAATATTCCATTTTGTGGACATACCAATTTGTGTGTCCATTCATCAGTTGATAAACATGGAGTTGATTCCACATTTTGTAATGCACGTGCACACTTTTGTGTGAATGTGTTTTCCCTTGTCATGCTATGCTCTCAGGTGTGAAACTGGTGAGTCATATAGTAACTGTATGTTTAGCTTTTGTCAACATGTTTGCCATGGCAGACATACCATGGGACATTCCCACCAGCAATGCACAAGATTCCAATTTTTCTATATTCTTGCCAAAATCTCTTATTTTCCTTCTCTCTTCTTTTAAATCATAGCTGTTCTATTTAGTATGAAGTGGAATCTCATGGTGGTTTTGATTTTCCTTTACCTAATGACTGATGACACTGAGTATCTTTTCATATGCTTACTGGACATTTTGGTCTATCTTCTTTGGAGAAAGATTTATTTAAAGCCTTTTCCTACTTTTTAATTGGGACATTTGTCTTTTTACTGTTGAATTTTAAGAGTTCTTAATATATTCTGGATATTAACCCTTGTCAGATATACAATTTGCAAAGAAAACATTCTTTGAGTTATCTTTTCTCTTTCTGGGTAGTATCCTTTGATGCACAAACATTTTTAAATTTTATGAATTTGAATTTACCTACTTTTTTGGTCATTTGTGCTTTAAGTGATGTATCTGATGAACCAATGCCTAATCCAAAGTCATGAAAGTTTACACATTTTCTTCTAAGAGTTTTATAGTTGTAACTCAACATGTAGGTGTGATATATTTAGGTTAATTTTAAAAATTTTTAAAAGTATCCATTTATTTTTGAGAAAGAGAGAGAGACAGAGCATAAAGGAAGGGAGACACAGAATTCAGAATCCAAAGCAGGCTCCAGGCTCTGAGCTGTAAGCACAGAGCTCAATGTGAGGCTCAAACCCACAAACTGTGAGATCATGACCTGAGCCAAAGTCAGATGCTTAGCCAACTGTGCCACCCAGGCACCCCTAGGTTAATTTTTACATATCATCTGAGGTAGGGTTCTAATTCCAGTCTTTTGGATATGGACATCCAATTGTTCCAGAACCATTTGTTGAAAAATCTACTTGTTCAATTGTTTGGCATCCTGGTTGAAAATCTTTATTGAACATAACTATATGTGTTTATTTCTCATTTGTATTCTGTTCATCTCCATGTCTTTTTTCATGCTAGTTTCACACCATCTTGATTGATGTAGCTGAATAGTAGGTTTTTGAAATCAGGAAATGTGAGCCCTTCAATGTTATTTTTCTTTTTCAAGTTGTTTTGGATGTTCTGGTTCTCTTGCATTTTGATGTGAATTTTAGAATCAGCTTGTCAATTTTTACAAAAAAAAAAGGGCATTTGGAATTTTGATAGTGATTGCCTTGAATGTGTGGCTCAATTTGGAGACTATTACAATGTAAACAATATTATATATCCCAATCCATTTATGTAGGTGTTCTTTAATTTCTTTCAACAATGTTTTGTAGATTCCAATGTACAATTCTTAAACTTCTTTTGCAGAGAGCCAGTTAGAGCTGGGCTGGATCTCACAACCATGAGAGCATGACCTGAGCCAAAATCAAAAGTCAGATGCTTAACTGACTGAGCCACCCAGGCATCCCATATCATTCTTTTTAATTTTTTGAGACTTGTTTTATGGTCTAGCATCTGGCTATCCTGAAGAATGTTTCATGTGCTTTAAGAAGAATGTATGTTCTCTCCTGTTTTTGGGTGGAGTATTCTATACATATTTGTTAGGTTCAGTTTGTTTACAGTGTTGTTCAAGTTTCTATTTCTTTGCTGATCTTCTACCTAATTGTTTATTTATAAAAAGTGGGGCATTAAAGTTGCCAACTATTTTTATTAATTATTTGTTTCTCCCTAAATTATGCCAGCTTTTGCTTCTTTCATTTTGGGACTTTATTAGATGTATATATGTTTATAAGTGCTTTATCTTTTTGATGGATTGACACTTTTATCATTATAAAACGTCCTTCCTTGTCTTCAGTAACATTTTTATTGTCTTAAAGTCTTTGTTTTTTCTGATATTGATGTAGCCACATTGTTATGGTAAGTATGGTATATAATTTTTCACCCTTTTATTTCCAACTTGTTTGTGTCTCTGAATCAAAAGTATGTCTCCTATGTATAATGTATCATTTGATCTTTTTAAAAAATTGTTTTATGTTTATTTATTTTTGAGAGAGAGATAAAGAGAGAGAGAGTGTGTGAGTGGGGGAGGGACAGAGAGAAAGAGGGAGACATAGAATCCAAAGCAGGCTCCAGGCTCTGAGGTGTCAGCACAGAGTCTGAAGTGGGGCTTGAACTCATGAACCGCAAGATCAGGACCTGAGCAGAAGTCAGACACTTAACCAACTGAGCTACCCAGGTGCCCCTACTTTGACCTTTTTTAATCACTTCAATCAATCTATGTTTTTTAATTTAATAGTTTAATCCAGTTATATCTAATGGTATTATTGATACAGTACAATTTATGTTTGCCTTTTGCTATTTGTTTTCTATATGTCTAATGAATTTTATTGTTCCTCTGTTCCTCCATACTGTTATCTTTCATGTTAAAAATATGCTTTGCAGTGTACCATTATAGGTCCTTTATTTTCTTTACTATTTATTTTGAGTTATTTTCTTAGTGGTTTCCCTGAGGATTAACATGTTCATTTATAACAATCTTGTTCGTATTTATAACAGCTTAATTTCAATAGTATTGAATGACTGAATTCAATCATTGAATTGTGTCCTTCCAAAATTCATAGGTCGAAGCCTTACCACCCAATATGACTGTATTTGGAGAAAGAACTTTTAAAAGGCTGAATGAGGTTATGAGGGTTGGGCCTAATCTAAGATTGGTGTCCTTTATAAAAAGAGGCAGAAATACCAGAGGGCTCTTTCTCTCTCTCTTTCTGCACGCCTACAGAATAGAGGACATGTGAGGACGCAGTAAGATGGTAGCTGTCTACAAGCCAGGAAGGGCTTCAAGGGAAACCAATACTAAGGGCATCTTGATGTTGAACTTCTAGCCTCTAGAACTATGTGAAAATAAATTTCTGTTATTTAAACCACCTAGTCTATGGAGATCTATTAAGGCAACACAAGCAGACTAATAAACAAAAACTTTGTTTCCGTATAGCTCTATACCCACCTCCTCTCTATGTTGTTATTTTCACAACTTATGTGTCTATATTTTGTATGCCTATAAACACAGATTTATAATTGTTGCTTTATGCAGTTGTCTTTTTAATCAGATGGGAGAAGAAAAAGAATTAAAAACAAAAATACATGTATGCAGTCTTTTACATTTACCTATGTAGTTACCTTTACAGTGGCTTTACAGTATCCTTATGTTGTCCTAAAGGTCTCTAAAGCTTTGTGTATTTTTTCCTTATCCGCCCCGCCCCCCGCCATTTCTTCAGATTGGATAGTAGCAATTTATTTCTATTCAAGTTTACCTTATACTGCTTGCTCAAATCTTCAGCTGAGTGCTCCTGTTGAATTTTTTATGTCAGCTATTTTATTTTTCAATTCTGGAATTTCTATTTGATTCTTTTTTTTAATAATTTCTATCTCTTTATTACTATTCTCTGAGAAAACATAATTCTCATGCTTTCCTTTAATTCCCTGGACACGATTTCTTTTAGTTTTTTGAACTTCTAAAAAATGGTTGCTTTAAAATTTGTTTTTGCTACGTCCAATTTTTTTCTGAGCTTCCTCAAGGACAGTTTCTATTGACTGCTCTTTCCCCTGGGCATAAGCCATACTACTTGTCTCTTTCCAGGTCTCATAAATTTCTACTGAAAACTGGATACTTGAAATAATTAAATATGGCAATTCTGGAAATTAAATTCTCCTTCTCCAGGGGTTATTGTTGTTTCTACTTACAGTAGTCGTTTGCCTACTGACTTTTCTGAACGAATTCTTTAAAGTATTTATTATTTGTCATGTGTGGCTACTGAAAGCTCTATTTGGCTAGCTTAGTGGTCACCTAATGATTGGATAGAGATTTCTGTAAATTCTGTGGCTCTATAAAAACATGCCACAAAGTTGGTGGCTTAAAACAACACACATTTATTCTATTATAGGCCTGGTTGTCATAAGTCTGAAATAATTTTTACTGGGCTGAAATAAAGGTGTTAGCAGGATTGCAATGTCTTCAGAAGATCAAGGGGAGGATTTGTCTCTCTGTCATTTCCAAGTTCTACAGTCGCATTCCCTGGCTCATAGGCCTTTCTCTGATCTTCAAAGCCAACAGCGTAGCATCTCGCTTTACTCTTCACATTGCCTTTTTTTGAGAGAAAGAGCAAGCAAGTGGAGGAGGAGCAGAGGGAGAGGGAAGGAAAGAATCCCAAGCAGGCTCCACACTCAGTGCAAAATCAAGAGCCAGACGCTTAACTGACTGAGCCACCCAGGTACCTTTCTATTTCTGTGTTAAATAGCCCTTAGCTTCCCTCATATAAGGACACATATGATTGTAAAATTAGGGTTCATCCAAGGAAGCCAAGGTAATCCCCCATCCCAGTAACCTTAAAACATCAGTATGTCTCTTATGCCACGTAAGGTAACATTCACAGGTCCCACAGATTGGGACTTGGACATTTTTTGGTGGCCATTATTCAGCTGGCCACAGCCACAAATCAATAAATCTGGTCTTTGCCAAGAGGCTGTGTGTGTGTGTGTGTGTGTGTGTGTGTGTGTGTGTATGTGTGTGTGTTGGGAAACACCTTCAGTACTCAGCCAAACAATTGACAACTGTCTTACCCTCCTAAAGCAAACTCTCTTATCCTAGCTTTTCCTTTTAAGACTTTTGATTCATTTATTACTTACCCCATGATTATCCTCCACCTCAGACAGCCACAAGGTTAAAACATTTGCCAGTAACTGTTCTTGACAAGGGCATCCTGGGAAGAAGGCTTTTCATCCTGAGCAAGTTCTGGATCCAATCAAATACATGCTTCCTTGTAAGTGACAATCTTCCAGGGGACCAACAGAAAGGACAAATAATGACAATTCTTTGTATTTGAGGTTTGCAGGAGCTTTGGTTTTATTCTACTCCTTCCAGTGACTTTCAGGCTGCTTTAAAAATGCAGGCTGTTATTTTACAGAGTTACTACAGGTCTGAACAACAAGAGATGGGTATTAAGTAAGTTAAAGTGCTACAAACCTACTGTTCTTTACCGAGATTCTGCACACAAAGGCCTCGCCCTTTTTAATAAATGCTCCTGGAACATTTCTAGGATCTTGTCCTCTTTCTATGGCATATTTATTTTTTATTATTATTGAGCTTTGTAGTTTTTTTATATACTCTGGAAAATAACGTAAACATTATTTTCTAACATGTGACTTGTCTTCATAATGTCCTTTAAAGATCAGAAGGTCTTAATTTTGATGAAGCCCACTTTATCAATTTTTTATTGTATAGATGATGCATTTGGTTCATACATAAGAATCTATGTCCAGTGTTGAATAATTTTTTTAGAATTTTTATAGTTTAAAGCTCTTCCAGATTTTTTTAAACTTCACATTTTCATTTTAGGTTATGATTCATTTGAGTTAATTTTTATATATGCAAGGTGTGGACTGAATATTTGTTTCTTTGTTTGCTTGCCTGTTTGCATGGGGATATCGGATGATTTCAGAATCATTTGTTGAAAAGCCTATCATTTCTCTACTGAACTGCCTTTGCACCTTTGTTAAAAATCAATTGACTATAAATATTTGGGCATTTCAGGACTCTCTCTTTTCTTCCATTCATCTATTTTCAGGCAATGTTTATGACAATACCACATTGTATTTATTCTTGTAGTTTTTTTTAACCATAGCTTTACCTTCAAAATGGAGCTCAAACGCACAACCCCAAGATAAAGAATCTCATTCTCTACCACTGGGCAGCCAGACATCTCTATTCTTTTAATTTTAATTAAGTCTTGAAGTCAGATAGCATGAGTCTTCCAACTTTGTTATGCTTTTTCAAAGCTGTTGTGACTATTCTAAGTCATCTACATTACCATACAAATTTCAGAATCAGTTTGGTAACTACAAAACACCTGCTCTTTTATTAAGGTCACATTGCATACATACAGTTCAATTTGGAGGAAATTCTTAACAATATTGATAGTCTTCATCTACGAAGACACCCATCTCCCCATTTATTCAGGTATTCTTCAATCTCTCAGCAATGTTTTGTAGCTTTTAGCTGATAAGATTTTTACATTTTATAGTATTTATCATTCAGTACTTCAAATTTTGATGTTATTCTACCTGCTTTGATTTTGTTTTCTTCCAATTTCTGATTGTTCCTTGTTAATATTTAGAAACACAACTGGTTTTTGTACATTGATTTTATACCAGTAATATTGTCAAATTCATTTATTAGTTCTTATCTTTTGCAGATTCCATATGACTTTCTACATATACAATAATGTCATCTAAGAATAAAAACAATTTTACTTCTTTTTTTTCCAACTGGGAAGTTATTTGTTTCTTTGTTTACCTTATTGTTCCAACTGAAACCTTTGATGTAGTATGGAAAAGCAGTAGCAGAATGAACCTCTTTGTCTTGTTCCTTGATTGTTTGGGAAAAAGAAAATGTTAATTACCGTTAAAGATGATTCTAGCTGAAGGGTTTTTTTTTGTTTGTTTGTTTGCTTTTGAAAGAGAGAGACAGCATGAGCAAGGGAGGGTCAGAGAGAGAGGGAGACACAGAATCGGAAGCGGGCTCCAGGCTCTGAGCTGTCGGCACAGAGCCTGTTGTGGGCTGGAACTCACAAACCGGGAGATCATACCTGAGCAGAAGTAGGACACTTAACTAACTAATCCACCTAGGCGCCTCCTGAATCTAATTTCAATGACTACAGCTTTTTTTCTTTTTCAATCTGTCGATTTTGTTTTCTTTATTGATTTTCAATTGCAGAGCCAAACTTGCATTCCTGGGATCAATTCCATATGGTTATAATATATTATCCTTTTGATATATTTCTGCCAACATTTTGGTACGGGGGTTTGCATTTATGCTCATGAAAGATTATGTTCTGTCGTTTTCTTGCCTTGTAATGTCTGTCTAGTTTGGTATCAGGATAATACTTCATAAAACGAATTAAAACTGTTCCTTTTATTTTTTGGAAGTATTGGTGTAGAATTAGCTTTACTTTGCCTATAAATGGTTAGTAAAATTCACCACCGAAGTTATCTGGTTCTGAAATTTTCTTTGATGGAAGATTGAAAGATATGAAACATATATGTACATATATTATCATATTGTATTATTCTAACATATACATTAGCTTGGATATACATTATTTATACACACAATACATACAAGCTCATGCACATATTAAACTATATATGTATACAGTAATATAATTATGTCTCATTCTTTTTGATTTTTGTTGTTTCTGACTTTCCAGGAAGTAATTCACTTTCTAGCCCCACCATTTTTCCCTCTCCTTCTGCCTCATATCGGTGATTATGAATGAGAAAGCCCAGCCTCTTCTTTGGCACTAGCTGGAATTTCGAGTCATGAAAGCCTTGGCCACACACAGGAACTCCCACCCCAGCCCAGCTCCATCCACTAAACGCCATGAAAGCTGAGTATGTCTCCTTCCTTACCTTCTCACGAGCCAGTTCAGATTCAGCTTGGGATTTCTCTGGGAACACCCCAGAAAGCTTCGCTATATGAGTAATACACTTTTTCATACTCTTTCAGTGTGTGGGTGGGTGTTATTAGTTTCAACATCCAAACCAGATTTTTGATGTGTACTTCTCTATTGCTTGATAACAGATCTTTATTTTCCCTTGATTATTGTTTGTCTTAATATGTTATTGAATGCCAGAGTTCATATGTAGACACATAGTAAATATAGAGGTAAGTAGCATGTATGTCCAGAAGTGGTCATGTCTCTCCTGGAGACATGTGTGTCAGGTCACGTGCATGTGTCTGTATAGACGTTTTCTTTCAGTGTGGTCAGTAACTGAACTGGGTTTGGATTTTGTTCAAAATCCACCTCAAATTTGTTTTGCATGTAGACTATAAGGGAAAGTTCTCGTGTTGTGTTCATTTTTAGTTTTTGCATATATGTGTTTGATTGTAACAATATCATTTGTTGAAAAGATTTTGCATTCCCCATTGAATTGCCTCTGCACCATTGCCAAAAATAACTGAACACACACACACACACATGAACATGCACACACACATACATATGTCTAGGTTCTATACTATTGCATTGGCTTCTATGTTCATTATTGTGCCAATAACACATTGTCTTGATTACTCTAGCTTGAGTAAGTCTTAAATCAAATAGTAGAATCCTCTAGCCCTTTTCTTCTTTTTGAGATTGATTTGGCTATTCTTGGTCCTCTGCATTGCCATGCTAATTTTAGAATCAACTTGTTGATTTCTGCAAAAAATACTACTGGAATTTTTATTAGGATCATGTTCCATTAATGGAACCATTTGAGGAGACCAATAAATTTGAGTTCTCCAATCCATAAACATGGAATATCTCTTGGTGTATTTGGATTTGTGTTTTTTATACTAGGTTTATGTTTTCTGTTCTTAAGTTCCGATATATTCCTCATGGATTTTTATTATAATGTCCTTCTAAAACTACTTTCCAATTTTTTATTAGTCATTAATCAAAAAATTAGAAAGTAGTTTTAGAAGGACATTATTTAATGAGTTTCACTTCCCTAACTATGCTTTTTGCAGGAGTTTCCTACAGAAGGAGAGATGATAAGGTAGGTTTATGACTGATACAGAGACAGATTGCTTCCTACAAATATGGTCGCTTGCTTTATTCTTTATGTAATCCAGACTTTTCTGTTTTCCATGTTTATTTTATAGTGACTTCAATCATCAGTGCATCCCACTTTCATCTTTGACCTCTATTTTTGTCAAGAATGGAGTGGGCCCCTCCCATTTAATAAGGATATTTTCACTATCATTTTCTGAAGTTTGCCACTCCTGGGCCATCCTTTCTATACTTGTCTTCATGGCTACAACCCAACATTTCACTTGCCAACAAACCTTACATGTTTTTTCTATCGATGTATTATACTGTTAGTATCCTTTCATTTAGAATGAAGTTCTCATAAGTTTTCTTTATTGTTTTGTATGAATTCTAGGACAGGAAGGGAAAAGATGCTGAGCTATGTAGCCATGTTAATATAAAAGGTCCAAATATGAATTTTTAAAAGTCACAATTACAACAATATATTAGACTTCCTAAACAAACTTATAAAGTAAATTCTCCATGTAATAAAATTAGGACTTTTTTTAAAGGTTTATTTATTTTTGAGAGAGAGACAGAGACAGAGTGCTAACAGGGGAGGGATTGAGAGAGAGGGAGACAAAGAATCTGAATCAGGCTCCAGGCCCTGAACTGTCAGCAGAGCCCGACATGGGGCTCAAACTCACAAACCTTGAGATCGTAACCTGAGCCGAAGTTGGACACTAACCGACTGAGACACCCATGCACCCCAAGACTTCTAATATAATATTCTCAATGTAGAAGGTAGAAATTCTAGATTTCCATCACCTAGCCAAGAAATATCCATTTCCATAATGTAGTGTCTTTAGCTAGAAAGGCCTCTATTATTATAAAGAACTACAACTAAATTAATCTGAGCAATTAGCTAAAGCAAATAACATTCTTTAATATCTAGTCTCTTAGAGTCACTGAATTCTAGAATTTTAGTGCTGGAAGAGATATCAGGGTTAATTTTGCATTAAATTGAAGTTTGAGTGCTTTGATCTAGATGCCACTGCTGAGTGGCAGAACCATGGCACTTGTAAAGCCCAGATTCCAGACTTGGGTTCTTATGCTGGTAACTATAGACCTCTTTTCTATTTATCTCTAATGAATTCCTCACTTTAAAAATGCATCTCTAATAAATAATCCTAGATAACTTTCCTTTATGTCGATGTGAAAAAGTAGACTTGAGTTGGACAAATCTGTGCACTTTGCTAATAACAAAACTAGGACTAGAACATAGGTCCACTCAAGGGAGGTGTCTCAGTTGCTGAGACATCGAAATATTAGAATAATTGATGGGAATGCCTTTCTCCTCCCAACGTATACATTTTCTCCTTCTTTGGGAGAGCTCTTTCAGAATAACTACAATTGCTTTGGTTTTGCAATCCTAGAAAGCAAGGATCTGAGTGTACAATGCATTAAAAATTACCCGCCACATCATCTCAGGAGTAGCTGCTAAAAGAATGTTTCCTAATGGTGGATAATGGTGGAGGTCGTGTTGAGCATAGTTTATGCTTTGGCGTTTCACCTCCCTTCTTCTATCTTGTCTTCTTTTCTGACCCTTCTTGTCACCTTTTTCAGGTATTTAGCTTCATACCATGACCACGAGCAGGGGATGATCCTTTGGACAGTAGCAAGCCAAGGCCGAAGGAGATAAGACCAGAGACATTAAAGTAAAGACAAAGCAAGAGTAGGGAAGACCTGGAGGGTCCTAGGAGTTGGAAATTAGGAGAAACCTAGAGGTCTAGAAATAAGAGCCCCAGGAATACAGAGTCTGTATTTGGTCCTAGGCTGGAGGGAAGATCAGGAATCAAGCAGATAACACAGCAAACCCAAAGCTCTAGGGGGCAGAGAGTGCTTGACCTTGAAGTAGATACCAACGTCAAGGAGAAACCAGCTTGGGGCCTATGGGTACAGGGTCACCATTTTGCACAACTCCAGAGGTCATTATTCTTATTATCTACTCTGAAGAGCAGGTCAGAAACACTAGGGAATTGGCTAGTGTCTTTAAAAGGGTAAAGATGAAAGATGGGAAGTAAATCTCTCCTTATGATGTCTACTATCAAACATGCTCTGGGGAAAAATACTGGAATTCACACTAAGGTTATGTCTCCTCAGGAAAGTGTGCATGGTGGTGGAAATCAAAGCAATAAACTAAAGGACTTAACCTTTAAATGAGGAAAAGCCTGTGGGCAGAGGGTGATTTGGGGCATTCCTGGGCTCCCTGACACCCCTGAGTGGTGGACGGGCTGCCTGGGAACCTAGGTACAAATCTGGTAATTGCAGAGTTTTTGGAAAGGGCAACTCCCAGTGAGCTTCTCAGTTCAATACACATGCCTTTAATTTGGTGCTTTTTAATTCAGCTCCAAGGCTGTCGTCAGCCATTTTCCCCTCTTTCCTTTAACACTGACCACCTTGTTCCCTTTTATACTCTGAACAGAGCCAAGCAGTGTGCATTGAAATCCAACATCCTTTGTGTTGTTTGAGAAATCTGAGGCTGACATCTCCGGGGCTTTTTTGTTTCTCTTGCCTCTCTCTGCCATGACCTGCCAACTCCTTTTGGCTCTCCTGGGCCTTCGTCATGTCCTGTATCGATTGCTACCCTTTTCTTTATTTGCGGGATGCTAAGGATGAACCCTACAGCACAATGACGCTGGCTTTGGACATGGTTGGGTCAGCCCCTGACCCTGGGCGCCTAGGTCCAGTGATATTAGACCAGGGATGCTGTTGCAACAGCCACTCATAAAGAAGCCAATTGATTTTTTTTTTCCCAGACTGCTATTTTGAATTCACAAGGTCTTTTCTAGGATTTCATTCTGGTTCTTTAAATGTTCTTTTTCTGCCTCTTTTCTGTCTTAGACCTTGTGATCCTCAGGTACCCGGTTTACTAATTATCCCCAATGCTGGCACCTGACAGCAGGTGGCCACAGTTCTGTTAATTATGTCCCCAGGCTTAGGAATTTTCTTGTAATGACATCCAATCATCTACCTCTGACTCTTGGGCTGAAAGCAGGTTGCAGGCTTGCTTCTCTTCCCCTGAGCTCTTAAAATCTATTCTTCTGGCCTCACACCTTAAGATTCACATGCTGTACCTTGAAGGTATATGATAGAATAGCCAAGTACTCCACGCTTTCTAAGCAACTGGTAGAGTTACTGCAGGCTCAGAAGCCCAAACAGCACAGCATCAATTTTCTAGATACACAGACCAATCGGGAAAGTATTGCCAGAGGCATTTTGGGTAGACCTGTAGTGCACTAAGACCCCTGTCTTGTCTCTTTCCAGCCCCCTTGCCCCAGTGTAAACAGTCTCAGCCCAAACAGGGATTGTAGCTTTGCACAGAGAGCACAATAAAGATTAAAAGGAGCTGTGGTGAATTTGTCCATCTGCAGATGACTGAGAAAGACTCAGCCTGGTGTCTGCAGAGAAGTAGGATCTAATCAGTTAGAATATCATCCCATGAGTGACTGGGCCTCTGTTTTCCATCCATAAAGTGGGGGAAGTATCTCTTCCTTGTTTGAAGGGAAGCCAAAGGAATTCATTGTGCAATATTTCCAGAAGGCCCAGTATCCCCTGGAGGTAGGTGCTGTGTGCGTCTATGTGAACACACAGAGACATGTAGATACATAGATAATCCTTCATTGATTATCTCAAGATACTGAAAGAAATGAATTCTGGGTAAGGGGAACTGTTGAGCAGGGAGTTTTGGTCAATTTGTAGGTAGTTTAAAGCAATTGTGATGGATGTGGGTAAAGAAATCAATAGAGAAATACCAGTAGGGATTTCACTGTAAGTACAATATCCTAACAGCCTAACTTGTCATCAAAAATACCACCTCTCTGTGTAATGTGTGTGAATTAAAAGGGAAAAAGAAGATCCTTTTTTGGGTAAGTAATAAAAATAAAATAAAATCCCCACTTTGCCTCACCAATGGTGAGGCAAGTATGGGAGGAAACAGATAAAATTGGTCCTGGTCAAGGTCAGAGGTATCTTACCTGATCTACAATTTCAATCACAATTTGCATTTGCTTAAAAGACCTTTAAGTGTCCTTGTAACTGGTTCTCATAACATGCATAGAAGATAGAAAGGACAGGTTCCCTTTTTATATCCAGGGAGGCTGGCTGGGGTTTACCCAGGATCATGGGATGGTACGCCCAGGAATGTTAATTTCTTAACATTAATCCCAGGCCATTCTTCTTGAGCTGAGGTACTTCCTACCATACTTGCTTTGGAAATTCGGTATTTTTTTCTGAGGCTGGTTCTGCCCTAATACTTTCTCCTCTCTCTGTGGAGAATCTGCTTCTCATTGGTCCCTCTTCAGTGACTTGGTAACCTAGGCCCATGTAATGCCTGTTCTCTGTAAATAAGACCTTTCTCTTGAGTCAGCAAGCTCCCCAGGGCTGCCCTGACAACCCTGAATCATTTGGCCCTGGTGGGTCTCCAAAGTCTTTCTTTAGCCGATTCTACCTGAAGAGCCTCCCAGCCTGGAATTTCTGGTCATTGCTCAATCCAAGGTAAGCCGGCAGAAGTGGAGTGAGAAGAAGGAGGTGATCTGGGAGCTGCCTCACCAGATGCTCGCTAACATTCCTGGCAAGTGCATGCTTTCGCCTTCCAGCTGCAAGCCGGCCCCGGTAGAAATAATTTAGATTTTTCTTGCTGGGCTCAGGGATTATCTGTCCATCATTCCCATCAGCATTGATAGAATAACGCTCAAGAGGAATTTCTCATCTGTACCTGGTTTTGCTGGGTCCCCTCTTTCATGCTTTCCCTCGCCCGTTATTGAGTGCTCTTTCTCTCAGGCTGTTTGAAATCTTCTTGATCGATGAATCCGCCCATTTCTCCCTGCCGATGTATTTGGGAGCTTTGGCTCACAGACAGGTCAGAGTGTGTCACATTAAGGATGCTGTTCGATACGCAGGCTAGTGAACATGCCTGTATTGTGACCATTGTGTCCCTTCTTCGAACTAATGTTTACATCTAGGGAAAAATGATCACCATGTTAGCTTCTTTCCATACTCGTAATTTTTTCCTGACCACTTGGAGACGGAGAAAGGGTAACAGTGGCGAGAATTTATTGCTCTTTTTTTTTTTTTTTTTATATGTGTGAATAAATTGCATCATTCTAATAAGATCTGGACTCCTGTAACAGACTCCCCCTGCCTGCCGGCTTGGCTGTGTTCTCCGATCCACGGACAACAAAGGATGACAGGTTGTAAGTTCCAGCATCAGAAGAGAGCAACTGGCTTCCGTTGGCAACCTTGCTTGTTAACTGGCAGCTTCAAGAAACAAGCCTCCCTGGGTCATCTGAGGACAGGCAGGGGTTGATGAGTTTGAAAGTAGAAGCAGCAGCCGAGAGAGGGCTGACTTGAATTCGGGAGCACTGCTTTGCCCAGACTCCCTCTTCCCCTGCACTTCCCTCCAGAGCTCATCCCCCCTCTTAGCCCTGTCCTGGTAGTATGGTCAGATTGTAAGAAATATAATTAGAAGTGGTCTTCTCAGTAAATGTCCTTCTGTCCTCTACAGCAAACCGAGCTAGCCTGGAAGCTTCTGACACCAGTAAGAGAAAGACCCCCACCTATTGACTGGGTTCTGTGGCAGACTCCCAGATGCTCCATTTTAATCCAGTATTCCAGACCTAGTTAGGTTACAAATAGGGTATCAAGGGGCACCCAGTTTGTTAAGCCTCCGACTTTGGCTTGGGTCATGATCTCACAGTTTGTGGGTTCGAGCCCCGCATGGAGCTCCGGGCTGACAGCTCAGAGCTTGGAGCCTGCTTCGGGTTCTGTGTCTCCTTCTCTCTTTGCCCCTCCTCAACTCTCTCTCTCTCTCAAAAATGAATAAACATTTTAAAGGAAACAAATGGGGGGACTGATTATTTTTAATAAATGCTTTTTTAATAAACGCTCTGTTTTGGAATAATTTTAGATTTACAGGAAAGTCGCACGTACACACATACCCTCCGCTCAGTTTCTAGCAGATCAGTTTTAATACTTGGCTGAGTTTAGACTAATGCTTTAAATAGGACCAAAGCAGACTTTTAGGATTTTTTAGGTCTGCCTAATTAGCAGCAACATCTTTCCTCCTCCCTGCTAGCATCCCACCGAGAGCCTCACTCAGTCTCTCTTCAGCCTCAGGGGGAATAAAACAGTCCCACGTGCATGCTCTGACCCCCAGCCTCACGGTTCCTTTATGGACAGCTCAGCCAGCCCTTTGGTCCCAGACCTGAGCAAATGTACGCGGGGCCTCCACCTCATGTCAAGTGTCCCTGTCAGCATACCCGAGTCAGGAACTATGTGCTTACTTCTCAGCTTAGGAAGCAACTCCGTCCCTCGACCTTGATTTTTATCTGTCTTTTCTATGGCTCCGAAGGGCTCTGCCCAGCTCCTGCTACTTGCCTGTGTGTTTTCCCGAAGCTGTCTGTGGGTCTGGGTCAAACTCCTCAGAAATAAGGCCTGTCAATACCACACTTTCCAGACTTTGTGTCTTGGAGGCTGGACTAAACTTTCTCTTGATCCTTAAGCTCCAAGAGTGAACTGATCGAGGCCCTTGTCCAGACCCCCCAGGGCTTCTCCAAGCTCCCGAAACTGACAAAACCATGCTTGGTACTCAGGATACTCACTTTGTTGCATCATTTTTATACAAACATTTACGCCCGTTTAGGCTCCATCACTGAGGCTCATGGGGACGAGCTTGAAGTCTAGACAGGAGACAGCCAGAAGCATTGACACGAGGAAGTTCGCCCAGGGTAAGTGAATAGGTGGGACTCAGTTCCCTAAGGGAGACACAGAGGAAGGAAAGCAGATTTGAAAATAACAGTAGAGACACCTGAGTGGCTCAGTCAGTGAAGCGTCTGACATCGGCTCAGGTCATGATCTCACAGTTCTTGAGTTCGAGCCCCGAGTTGGTCTGTGTGCTAACAGCTCAGGGCCTGGGGCCTGCTTTGGATTCTGTCTCCTTCTCTCTCTCTGTCCCTCCCCCCTCTCAAAAATAAATAAACATTAAAACCTTTTTTTAAAGAAAAGAACAATAAGCAGTGTCATTTTGGACATCTGATATTTGAAGTCACTATGGCACCTCTAGACGAAGATGTCCATTATGCGTAGAATCTAAAAGCTTGGGGAGAGAAGAGAAACATGGGCTAAACTTTTGGGGTTATCAGATATAGAGGCAAACTGAATCCTAAGGCACTGGAGGACATCAATAGAGGAAAGGGGGCTAAAGGGTCTGGAAGAAGCCAATCTTTAAGGGACAAGGCGAACAATACTGTGTTATTTCAAAAAGTATTCCTCTGACTTGAAGGATGAAAGGCACGGGGCAAGAGGTGTGTGTTCACATCCTCTCTCCCCTGAACCTTAGCCCACGTCGGGTAGTGTAATTCACCCAGGCAGGCAGCAGTTGAGTGTCTGTCCGTCTGTCCATGCTAGTGCTGACTAGCAGGTAGAAATCTAGAGCCATGGTCTCTGCTACTAAGGGTCGAGAGGACTCATTCTTCTCCAAGGTGTTCTGGATATTCATTGAATGAAGAAACCAAGGCGCAGCTGGGCACATCCACAGACCCTGAAGAGATTTCACTATACTGAATATGGGGATAAGATACGGGTCATTAAGTGGCATTCTGAGTACAGCAACCTGTGCTCCTGAGACAGAGGGTCCCCAGGAATCACCAAACAGTAACTGGAACTGGTAAGAGTGAGTAAAAACTGGTAAATGCTCAGGTCCCCAAAGAGTGTTCAAGACCATGAGGACCTCCGAATAGCTTGGTTAGTAAAGGATAAACTCCAGAGTCTGTGCTTAGAAGCTAGAGAAACAAGAATGTGATCTGTGTCCAAACAAGTACGTGTGTGTGAGAGAGAGAGACAGAAAGAGAGAGAGAGATAAATGTTTAACTGTAATAATAACATCCAGAAGTATAACAGACACATTGAAACTTCCAAATGATTTCTTGTGTTGAATGAACCGAGCTGTTATTAATAACAACCATTGTTTTAAATCTCTGGAATATGGAAAAAGTGATATGATTGTGGCCCTCTAGATCCCGTCCGCTCCCTGTTTTCAAGGCTAGTCTACAATATATACGTGAACATGAGTTGTTTCCCTGGGAAGTTTGAGAACACAATATGGGCTGCTCTTGAATGTCCTATCTGAAATCATTTCTTTAAAAACTCTTAAGTCCCCAGCAATAGATCCGAATGTTCTTTCTGGGCTCTCAAACCACTTGTGTCCACCTGGAGAGGCTCTTATAGAGGTATTTTAAAGTAGCACAGATGAGTTATTGTCTGGGCGCTGGGCTATCTAAAGACTGCAAGCAGAGACTACCCTTATCCCGTTAACAGAGAAGCCCAGAGCCTTGATAAGGTGCCCTGTAGCTATGTGACTAGATATCTTGGAACAAGTTCACCCAGAGACAAAATACGGGAACAGACCAATCCCTGCTGACAATGAGAGCCACTGATGCTGTAGATGGGGTGTGGGAGAGGCAGGCTGGAAACTGGAAGGAAGTCTGAGAATTATATGCAAGCATCTCCCTTCTGGGGTGCACTATTTTTTTTCTCACCGGTCTGGAAAGCTTTCATGTTCTTTTTCCCAACACATCGCTGCAATCTTGTGCCCTGAGAATACGGAAAGATCTATTCTCTCATTTGATTTTTTTAAGCATTCCTATAAAGAACAGGTATCAACATGACCAATTTTTAGAAGGAAAAGCAGAAACTTCATTCATTTATCCAGCAAATACTTATCCAGTACCTCTTAAGTACCAACACCTTACTATGTGATGAACATACAATATGATCTTCCACAGCTTGCAAATCTGAGGGAAGCAGATAAGAAATAAGCAAGTAAATGAGTAAACACTTTCTCTTTCTTTAAGTTTATTTATTTTGAGAGAGAGAGAGAGAGAGAGAGAGAGAGAAAGTGTGCAGGCAAGTGGGGGAGGGGCAGAGAGAAGCAGAGAGCGTGAGAATTACAGGCAGGTTCCACACCATCACCACAGAGCCCAATGCGGGGCTCCAACTCAGAAACCATGAGATCATGACCTGAGCCAAAGTCCGATGCTCAGCTGACTGAGTCACCCAGGTGCTCCAATGAGTAAACACTTTCAAACTCTAATAATACTAAAGGACTGTAGTATAGGCTACAGACAGTACTACCTGTTCAAATTCCTTGCTGGTCCTCTCTCCTAGGCCATTCCCTTTGGGGCATCCCCCCAAACATCTCCCTTCCCTGTACAAAGTGTATTCTTACTTCACCAAGATCAAGCTTGGATGTGTGATGGGCTCTGACCAATAAACCATGAGTTGAAGTAATCTATGCCACATCGAGGCAAAAGTTTAATGAACCAGTGTGTGTCTTTGCCATTGCTTTTCTTCCTCTGGCTCAAGAATTGAACATCCTAGACTGAGTATTCCTGCCTTTCCTTGCTAGCCCTAGACGAAGACAGCACATGAACCAGATTTCCCAAAGCCAAATTGGTTGAGACAAGGATGAGACAGAAATCTTTTGTCGATCTGAGGACTGCGATTTGGGGACTGCTTGTTATCATGGCTCAACCTAGTAAAATCTGATTAGTACAAAGGATATATTTGTGTGTTGGGGTGGGGAGTCGTAGGGGGCATTCTGTGATGGTCTCAGTGTGCTTGTCATAGGAGCTGATGGTTTTATTGACTAGCCTGAGGTCACTGTGTCCCCAACATAAAAATTAACTTTTCCCAAGCTTGTTTAGGCCATTCTTCCCCAAAAAATGACACTACATTTACAGAAGGGCTGGATTCTGAGTGAAATTCACAGAGCATATAATGGAAAGATGCAGAACAGAATTTCTATGTAGATTCATGAAAATTCCAAATGATTTCTCAAACACTTATGTTTGGATTAAGTCTAAAGCATGTTTTGCCACAAGCTCCTTGTTCCTTAATTTTAAATCTGTATGGATCTTCAGGAACATGGAATCCATATGTTTCTCATTCATTTACACTTACCTCATCAAAACACAGTTTGAAAGAATCGCTTGATGTTTTCAGCTCGTGAAATCATATTTTCCTTCCCAAACTGGCCAGCTGCCTTTCCTGCAGTCCCCATCTCCAAGGAAAAAATACATCCATCCTTTTGGGGTGTGGTGGAGGTCCCCAGTTCAGATTGCTCCTCCCTCTTGGCCACAATGAAACATCTTCCAAATGTGGCATCTTATCATGACCACACCGCAATCTGCCCAATTAACCCACAATGTCCAGCCATTGGAACAAGCCATAATTCTTTCAAGAAAATGAAAGATTCAAAGCCCAGTGTCCAACATTTCCCCAGGCACCTACTCTTTTCACTGACACCTAATTCTTTTTTTTGCAACGAGGTCAACTTCAATATTTTATATCTTCTTTCTAACTGATAAGAGAAGTAACTTTAGAAGCTTGCTTGTTGACTATTTAGGAAAATATAAACATTTTTAGCCTGGCATATCTGGCCCTTTGTCTTTCACACTGAATTATTATTTTAATCTCTCTTCCTCAACACCAAACCACTTGTAATTCCTCAAACATGACCTCTTTCTTCTCCTTTGCAAATGCTGTTCTTACTGGTTGGGATGCCATTAATCCAGGAGCACCAGGTCCTTCCCACTCTTCCTTCCAGATTCTGCTAAAAGGTTTCTTTCCCTGTGATCTCCATACAATTACGTGCTTCAGCTCCAGTGCTCGCACACGGCCACGCACATGCTTCCCTTAGCATTTATCTCCTGGTGTTATAACTATTTATGTGCAGAGTAATCTCCTCCAGTAGATTTGGTCCTATCTGAGGGCAGGGAACAGGCCTTCTTTGCCTTTGTTCCCATCTCATTGCTGGAATGAGATGCCTCAACCACAATTCCCTGGTTGAATAAATGGTTAAATATGTGCTTGGCTAAATGACACTTAATATTCATTATATCTTCACTGCAGTGAGAAAAAATATATGTATTTTCTGGATTGGAGAGGTGGGGTTCAAAGTTTCACATATAATAAAAAATATCAGAATATAACATTTTTTCAAATTAATACAATAAAAAAGAGAAGGAGAGAGAATATTCCTACTGAGGTGAAAGCAGAAACTGAGGAGGAAAGAAAGTCAATTATCCAAGGAATTCAGACAGTGTAACAGAGTCTGGATAGGTCTGCAATGTTCCACCTAATTATGCTTTTATAACTTTTCTGAGGTTGTTCTTTGCCCTCCCCCCCACTTCTCTAAGCCTTGTTAACCCAGTTTAAGTCTCTGAAAGTGCTGAATTTTCAATGATTGAACTGAAGGCATAGTTTCTGGGGAAGGTAGGGTAAGAGCAGGAAGTCTTTTTCATGAGTTTTCACATATAAATTATGTGTGTGTGTGTGTGTGTGTAAAACATGTCTCACTTGTATGTCCATACACACATATACAAATATGCACATATATTTTATATATGTGGCTATACATAAGTATGTGTATGTATTACATGTGTGTATATATTTATATACATCTTTTATACATATTCATATTATTATTATACATTATATTATACATCATACATATTGTATGTAATATGCATTATATTATACATTTATATTATACATAAATATGCATATATTATATATATATATGAGAGACAGGTAATATTGCATGTGTGCTGTGTGTGTGTGTCTATGTTCATTTAACCTTGGATGTAAATATATTTTCTGACCAATTTAAATCCAAATTGCCTAATTACCACATTGCCTTAAAGGAAAATTCTAGATTTACTTTGTGTGGAAGACAGAAAATTAATGAATGAAGCACCCGCTATTACAATGATAAGAAACATGATAAAAACTGGTTGGATTCTGGCCATAGTAGTTCAAGTAGCAGAAAGAAGGCATCGATGGCTCTGTTAATGAAAAACTAAGCAAATAATTCAAACAAACTATAAGTGTCTTCTTCTGAAACAATGAAACAGTCAAAAACTCCCCTCCTACCTCTCCTTGACTCAAACCTTTGAGACTTTCACAGATTTTTTTCTTTTTGCTTGTTTTGTTAAAACTATGCATGGAGGAGCAGTGGGGGAGAATGGAGGTGGGGAAGGAGGGATAAACTTCATTGGGCATTTCAGAGTCAGAAAATCTGGACTCACATTAAAACTGTAAGCACTGAGAAGTATGAAACAGTGATTCTTATCTCCTAAAGAGTTTTACCATCATCAATGCTCAGAGGAAGCTGATGAACTGAGAGTGGGTGACCTTAATAGATATAACTGTGTATGGGTTCATTGTACCATGAAATTAAATTTTAAATCTGAATTGATGAACAAAAATGCTGGTTTGATATTTTCGAACAATAGTTTCGATAGTTTTGTAACTCTTTCCTTTCCATGAGAATTGATCTGAATTTGGGACTGCACAAGGGAGCCCCCCACTTCTAAAGATTGTATCTGAGCTTTGCTATGATGAGTGAATTTAGAATATGTGGGGGGAAATGGGGCTGATGCTCCACGGGAGAGGTTCTCCCCATCTTTATTCCTTTTCTCCTTCTTCTTACTCCTTTTCAGAGACTGTGTCCACTCTTCCGTCTGGTTTGTGCTATTGATTCCCACCCATTGTCTACAGAGCCCTGCTCTGTTAATATTCCCAACAAATGGTGTGCCCTCAATCCCCTCCACTCTTCCTCAGCTCAGGTGTCTCCCTTTCTGGCCCATGGAAATGCCCTATTTCTCCTCCTTCCTTTTATAAAGAAAGATCATTTCGAGAGGGGTCTATATGTGCTCTTCACTCTTCCATCACCCAGGTGCTCATTTATTGACCCCACTTAGCTTCCTCTATAATCACGGAGGTAACACCAAATCCCATGGCCATTTAGCAGCCCTTGTCTTACCTGTTCTCTCTTGCCACTGGGCATTGTTACCCATGGCCTTCTTGAGCATCTCATCTCCGGCTTCTAGGAAAAGGATTCCTCCTATTCTCTTGTTGACTCCCTTTTCCTATTTGCTGTGTTTTCCAACATGCTCCCCAAGGGGACTTTATCTTACTCTCCTGCCTCCTTCCCTTTTCCTCATTGGCCTCCTCCTTTCTTCTGGCTCTAATCATCACTGTTTCACCTGACCTCCAAACCTATACTCTCTACTTGGCCCCTCATCTGATCACTTGCCCCATATTCTTATTTACCTTCTTAATACTTCCACATGGATGTCTTCCTAAGCATCTCAAAATCAGTATGATTAAAAACCAAATCATCACCTATTTCTTCATACCTGTATCTCATCCCGACTTCCCAAGAAAGGAAAAATAAGACACGTGGAAATAAAATTCAGAAATTTCCACATTCTGTGTAGCAAAGAGCCAGAGTGGGGGAGGGGAGCAATATTGACCAATCTGTGCCAGTCCCTCTATAAGGCATTTCGAAGAACATCTCTTCGTTTGTATCTTCACTCACTTACTATTCATCCACTCCCCCATTTTTCATTTATTCATTTATCTATCCATCCATCTATCCCTCCCTTCCTTTCCTCATTCATTTAAAAAGCATTAACTATGCTAGCTTTGGCAACACGCATACTAAAATTGGAACAATACACAGAAAATTGGCATGGGCCCTGTGGAAGGGTAACACACAAATTCATGAAGCATTCCATACTTTTATTTGTTACTTTGCTGCATTTGTTCCCTTATAGTTGTTTTGTGTATCTTCCTATAAATATGATAATCTGTTTATATCCTTTTGTATATCACTGATTCTGGATTGGGTAGAAAAATAAATAGACAGTTTTTCTAAATGGGACTATTAATTAAAATATGTGTATCCTCAAGGTGAAAAAAATAGAAATAAATAAATAGCAAGCATTCACTATGCTCCTTATTTTGTCAGGAATACAAACATGCATAAGACCCATAATCTCTGGCTTCAAGGAATTTCATAGAGACAAAAATTGCATTCAACTTTTCAGATCATGATAGAAATATTCAAAATTTGGAACACAGTATAAAATATGGCCCATATCATTACAGAGAGAGAAATTCAAGAAATCTTCAAAAGCAGGTGGCATGAGACACATCTTGAAATATGAGTTGGTGTTCATCATGTGCACAGGTCCAAGATGCTATGTGAACAAACACCGAGGTGTGAAACAACCTTGTGTCCTGAAGAGGCGGAGGGCGGAGGACACTAAGAGTTAGAATCAAAAATTAGGGGAGGCCAAACGGTGAGAGTGCTTGTACTCACTGTGCATAAGAGTTTGAGTTTATCTTGAAGTCCTTGGGGAATCGCTGAACAGCTTGGGATGGCCAGTTGCCAATTGGGGAGGCGCAGTTTTATCTTTTCCTTGGGCTCCTGCTACCCCCTTCTAGCATTTACTGTTCCGGCTTTAATCTCTGACCCAGGCGAGAACACAGCCTCCCTGCCTTGCCTCTCTTCCCCCCAACTCTTGGGACAGCTGGACTCATTTCCAGTTTTCAAATAGAGCTTTACTAAATGCTAGAAGGAAATAAAGGGAAATTGTTGGAGAAATGTCATCTGTAAAACAATAGTCTAGTTTCCTAAGTACAGATGTATGAGTCTACCATTCTGTTAGAAAGAGCTGAGATGTGCTTGGTTTCCAAATGTCTTTCTACTATTTATACCACTCTTATCGCTGGTACTATTTCTTCTACAGCGCCATGGCTACCTTCTCCCCAAGCGCCATTCTAGCAGCTAACATCACATAAACACATATTTTGTGACAGTCGCCATGTTGATTGCTTTATTGATAATGTCTTGTTTAATCCCAATTACAATAAATAAATAAAATCAATGAAATATTTATTGATGTTCCATTCTTCAGATGAAAAGACTAAAACTCAAATGGAAGTTAAGGAGCTCCTCCAAGATCACAGAGCAAATGAGTGGCAGAACAAACAGTCCATATCAGCATGTATTAGCAGGCTCAAGGTAACCAGGACCGCTCAAACAAAGGTGCTGGCTCGTTGTAGCTCACACTGAATACTTACTGGACATACTCACACTCTTGTCCTCTCTGCTTCTGAGTGTCTCCTCTTCTTTCTAGAATAGAAATAGAACCCAAAAGAGCAATAGAACACTTGCCCAGTAGAGCACTTGACTGGGATGGGAGACTAACCCTTCTCATCTCAAAGCACTTCCTCAGAGCTAAGATTCTTGTAATTCTCTTGAACAGAGCATTCTACGGTGAAGGATGGAGTGGGAGAGGTGTTGATCTGACATGTAATCACTTGTATGTGGCCCAAGGCAAAAATAATAGATGAGATTCAGACGTGTTTTACTTCTTGTCATTCCTTTGGATTAAAGTCTTTAGGAGAGGGAAGTAGTAAAAATATAACAGCATCCTTTCCTTGTGTAGTTTGGAGAGGATTCTTCATGCGTTGCTGAAGCTTTTGTCTCATTTATTTCTAATAATTGAACCAAACAAATTATCTTCAGATGTAAAACAAAATAATCGATCAGTGCTGGATGTAGTGTAGGTCCAGAGGTGGGCTATCCCTTTCGTCAGCAAATGAATCATCATCAACATTTACAAATCATGTGTATGTCCTGGGCACTTTTTCAACTGTTTTATATATCTCACACTAACTCTCCAGGAAAGGAACTATAATCCCCATTTTTTAGATGGATACATTCAGATTTTGGTAGTTGGGTAACTTAATATCAGAGAGCTGAATTTCAAATTTAGGTGGGACTGATGGCCATGCCTGGCTTAGCATCAGCAAGTTGGTAGACAGTTACATGAACCTTCCACACTATTCAAGACTCAATGCTGCTGTTTCCCTTTAAAAACACCTGTATTCTGTCTTCTCCTCCTTTTGTATGTTATGTCAAGTCCCCACTCAGGCCACCTGTAGGACACCTGTATGCTCACTGCCTGTAGATTTAGACTCTGCCTGTATCTTTCTATGTGATTTGGAATCTCCCAGCACTGACGTCAATCTTTTAACACCCTTTCATCAATACTCTCTGCCTCTTGTCTATCTTTCTAGTTTGCCCTGAAATTAAAAATGTTGACTGCAACCTCACACTCAGAATTCATGGAATCACACAGCCTCTCCCTCAAGTCAAAGCCCCACAAGAGCTTTCTACACTCTCCAGCAAGGACTCTGTCTTGTATTCTGGGCCACCCACTGTACCCAAATTGGAACCATTTCTTATCTTCCTGCCTTATTCAGGTGACACTCCTTACCGGCCCAGACAAAGAGAGCAAAGAAATGGACAATGTGGCAATGTTAATGAGAAATCAGAAGTCAGACATTTTGAAGAAAAGCCACAATGACAAAGAATGGTCAACAATTTTGTTCCAGAAGCAATGGCTTCACTTGCAGGGATCATAGCCATTCAAATTGGAAGACTCAAAAGTCTGCCTTCCCTGCTGTGTGCATATCTGTAATTATTTGCTTGAACATGGAAATGGAATCTTTAGAGAAGCAATTAACATGCAGAGCAGACAGCTCTTCCTTCCCAAATTCAAATGGTGTGGAGCAGCCATTGAAAATGGGCCCAGTTTCCTACATCATCTCAATGCCCCAACCCTCCCTTGGTGCTCAAGTGCAAAGCTGCTCAAGGAAGCTGAAGTGTCTGCCCACCTCTCTTCCAAGGGAACAACTATTTATAGCCTTAAGAGCTCTCTGAAGCATCGGCAATCATAATGGCTTATAACATCATCACCACAATCATGGTATTGTCTCATTTGGCCCTTTACAGTGTGATCACAAAATGTTTCCACACCTAATTTATACTTTGATCCTTACAAAAACCATCCTGTTGGTTGAGCCCTTGCAGACTCCAGTTTTTATATTAGGAAATAGAGGCTCAATGAAAATAAAAAAAACCTACAGATAATGAAACCAGTACTAGCTCCAGCTTCCTGACTTCCAGGTAAGGCTTATTCCATCACATCAGGTGTGATCAGGGCTCGATGACATTTACATGGCCAAGTAATGTGGCACAGTGGGTTCAGATGCAAAGTTTTGGAGGCAGATTCCTTGGGGTTCCAATATGAGCTTTGGCCTTTGCTATTTGTTTGGCCTTGGACAAGTTAATTGAGATTCTATTATCTCTCCTATAAAATGGAGCTAAAATGCCTATTTATGACACTTATGTAAATTTTTTTAAATGCCTGTAGAGTACTTGGGCTCAATATAATGCATGATACAAAGTAAGTGCTCAATAAATGGGAATTGTATCACTGTTCAGAGATATAAAAATCTCTGCAGTGCCTGGGTGGCTCATTCGGTTAAGCATCCGACTCTTGATTTCGGCTCAGGTCATGGTCTCATGGTTCGTGAGTTTGAGCCCCATATGGGGCTTTTCACTGACAGTGCAGAGCCTGCTTGGGATTCTCTCTCTCTCTCTCTCTCTCTCTCTCTCTCTCTCTCTTTCTCTCTTTCTCTCTCTCTCTCTCACTCTCTCTCTCCCTCTCTCTCTTTCTCTCTCTCTCTCTCTCTCTCACTCTCTCTTTGCCCTTCTCCCACTTAATGCTATTTTTCAAAATAAATAAAAATAAACTTAAAAAAAGAAATATAAAATCTCTGAAAATCAAATTTTATTAAATAACTTATTTCACTCTAAAACCCAACCTAAATGGATCTGAAATTACTCTTGTACTCTTTTTTTTCTTTTAACAAGTGTTTTTAATTCTGGATTACCCAACATAGTGGGAATATTTTTGCATTTTGCTGCAAAAATATTACTGCTTTTGCTGGGTGTATTACACAGTATCCAGTCTATATACCATAGCACCTTTCTAAAATTCAAAACATTCTATATTCTGAAACACAACTGTCCGTGGGGGTATTGGCAAATAACTGTGGGTCCACACTTCCACACTGGTGGTACTAGCGTTAGTAAAGGCTACTAGTATTTCTGTTATGCCGGATCCCATCAGTATTTGTTATTTGTACCTACTAGAGGTGGATGGGCCTGCCAGTCAGTGTGGAGTTCTGAAAGCCTGGAGCCAGAATAAAAATTTTGCAAAGAGTTAGCCAGAAGGGATGGTTGGACTGAAGTGAGTTGTAGAGAGGTAAGGCTCAAATGTCTGAGAAAGCAAGCAAGGACTGTGAGTGCAGGGACCAGAATAAGGATTTGTACCAGTGTAGGCCTTTCAAGAAGCAGACACTGGACAAAAGTAAATGTGCAAGAGATTTCTTGGAGGAAACACTTGTACAAGGTAAGGGATGGAGAGCACAAGTATGTGGCAGGATGGGAGGTGGGGTGGAGGACCGGTCTTCAGATTGCTATGCTGGTCTAACACTTGTAAAGGAAAAAGAGCAGAAAGGAAGGGTAGGGAAGAAGACCTCGGGTGGCAGCCCAGCATAGGGAAGGTCTCAGGCAGGCTGATGGGGAGCGTTGAGCGCAAGTTTGTTAGGAAAGAACTACACTGGGAAGGAACAGCCCAGCGCTACTGCCTTCCCTGTAGAGACTGTGGCCTTGGCACCAACCATACAGAGGATCCAAGGTAGAGCAGCTGGAAGTCGTCAGATATGAATGGCTCATCAATATGGTGGCCGCAAACGCCAAATTTTATCGGAGGACATGTTCTGAGTCTGGCAGAAATGCATCAGAATCTGGGGCACTGGGTGGCTCAGTTGGTTAAGCATCCGACGTCAGCTCAGGTCATGATCTCGTGGTTCATGGGCTAGAGCCCTGCGTCAGGCTCTGTGCTGACAGCTCAGAGCTTGGAGCGTCTTTTGATTCTGTGTCTCCCTCTCTCTGTGCTCCTCCCCCACTCGTGCTTTGTCTCTCTCTCAAAAGCAAACAAACATTAAAAAATGCATCAGAATCTGAGAAAATTAAAAACATGTAAAGTGAATTGGGAATGTTATTATAATAGTACCAAAATTATCAGGCGACTGCTGAAGACCACAGGGGATGTATATTCACAACTCACCTCTCTGGCTAGTGGGTTTGTGCAAGGGCCCAGCTAGCTAGGGGGCAGGAGAGAGTTTCTCTGATGCCTTAGGAATTGTCTCCAGTTTACCCCACCAGACCCAGAAAAGAGAAGAAATCCTAGAGTTATCCACCCAATTCCCTGTGCTCCTCGAGTGTATTCACATCACACTTCCTTCGTTCAGTCTTTACAAATGCTGCTCATGGAATTCCGACATGAACCCTGTGCACAGAAGACCGCTGCAGGCACAGTCCATGGTCCAGTACACAGGGTAGAAATTGTTGCTTCCAGGTCTGAAAGCTCCACTCAAGATAGAAGACAGCCTTTATCTCTTTCTCTTCTTTGGCCTTCTCTACCATATTGTGACTTCACCAGAATGCTCCTTTAAGAATTTAAGCTGACAATGAGGTATTACTCGACAATCAAAAAGAATGACATCTTGCCAGTTGCAACTACGTGGATGGAACTAAAGGGTATTATGCTGAGCAAAATTAGTCAGTCAGAGAAAGACAAATATCATATGACTTCACTCATATGAGGACTTTAAGACACAGAACAGATTAACATAAAGGAAGGGAAGCAAAAATAATATAAAAACAGGGAGGGGGACAAAACAAGAGACTCTTAAATGTGGAGAACAAACAGGGTTGCTGGAGGGGTTGTGGGAGGGGAAATGGGCTAAACGGCTAAGAAGTATTAAGGAATCTACTGAAATCATTGTTGCACTATATGCTAACTAACTTGGATGTAAATTTAAAAAATAAATAAATTAAATTAAATAAAGGATAGGGTCACATGGATGGCTCAGTTGGTTAAAAAAAGAAAAAAATTTAAGCTGAATATTTTGGAGCTGGTCCTTAGGTAGGGCAAGGAAACTGGCTGGAGTTGGCAGACAATACCATTTAAGGGACTAGAAATCTGAGTCAATAGGCGTTTTCTTCAAAGATCAATACTAATATATTTAGTGCTCTTGAACTTTATTAAATATGCATCGGTTCTTTTTATTCTCAGCTTAAAATCGTTCTAAATGTACTCTGCATGCAAACGAGTATTTAAAGCTGATGAGCAAGTGTAGAGTCAGACTGCATCAAGGCCCTGTCCCCAAGTGTGCGGTGTGTGTCCTAGCTCAGCCTCAAGTCAGCGAGCTCTGCTGAGCTGGTTTCATACGGCTCTCAGCACCCCTCCCGATGGCGTACTCTCTGGTTGACCAGGTGGTCACATGCCCTCCCAATGCCAGGGGCAATTGAGAATGTGCATTGAGCACAGTCTACCGCATTCTAGAAGTATTTGGACACTGTCATTTTGAAAGCAGGACTTTAAGAAATGAAATGCCTTACGCATGTCTACAAGCCCCATGTGGCTTTCCTTATAGCCCATGTCTAGTTCTCAGCTCACCTTTCAGGAGAACAGCTCACATCTATTTGAGCTAAAGAAGAGATACATGACTTTTTAATTATAGAAGTTTGGGTAAGAACCAAATGTCTCTAAAAACTAAAGAGGGCATATCTCATAATCTTTGAGATCTCTTTTAAGGCAAAATTTTAAGAGACTCTTTTTAAAAATTTTTTTAACGTTATTTTTAAGAGAGAGAGAGAGGGCGGAGAAGGGCAGAGAGAGAGGGAGACACAGAATCTGAAGCAGGCTCCAGGCTCTGGGCTGTCAGCAGAGCCTGACGTGGGACTCGAACTCATGACCTGTGAGATCATGACCTGAGCCAAAGTCAGATGCTTAACCAACTGAGCGGCCCAGGCATCCCAAAATTTCTAAGAGACCCCTAAGGAAAAATTTAGAAGGTGATTATGCAGGAGGTAAAAAGAAAATACCAAGTCCAAGTTGTTCAGTCACGGTCAGGCTTCCATCAATGGGTTTGCAGAAGTTTATGCTCTGACATGCAGATGTAACTGTTTGGGTTGTAATTGAAATGATTCTTTTTTTCCTGGCACACAGTATATATAAAAACTTCTGTCCCTTGAAGGAAAGGGAGACGCATGCCCATCAATCTCTAGGTTTCATGATAGGGCATGAAATTTCGAGTCACAAACTGTGGTCGAATTCTGCCTGCCCCACATGATAGGTGCAATAAATATGGGCCTCACATGGTTGATAGGAAGTCTAAATGTGTCCATTGGTACAAAATGCTTATTAATAGAACATGATGGGGGAAAAATGGCAATTCCCTCCATTACCCAAAGACCCAAACCAGCATTAATTTTGTCATCTCTATGATTCTCCTTAATATAGAAGGATAAATGTATTAGGATCTATGGAGTCATGGGAGACACAGGTATAACCAAGGAGAAGAGAATGGCATTTCTAATCCCCAAAAATTATCTACTCAAAGATGAAAATCATCACTCTTTTCCAGCATGGCACACCACTGTAAAGGAGAAAGCAGGCTTTACACACACAAGGCAGAAAAACATTCTGCACATAAACCTGGCAGCTGCATTAACACATGGTCCCAGAGACAGATTACATAATCCTGGAGCCGAGAGCCAAGAGTGAGCATCAGCTCTGAGAGAGTTGCAGAGAATAATGCTAAAGTTTAAAAACCATTATACTGTCTCCAGAAGAATTCCCAGAGACCCACCTGACAGCTTTGAAGGAGCTAAATTAGAATAGCTTTGGGGCACCCGGGTGGCTCAGTTGGTTAGGTGTCTGACTTCAGCTCAGGTCATGGCCTTGTGGTTCATGAGTTCAAGCCCCAGGTCCGGCTGTGTGCTGACAGCTAAGAGCCTGGAGCCTGCTTTGGATCCTGTGTCTCCCTCTCTCTCTGCCCCTCCCCCACTCATGCTCTGCCTCTCTCTCTCTCTCAAAAATAAATAATAAAACATTAAAATAAAAAGAACAGGTTTTTAAAATTCATTATATTAGTGGGGCACCTGGGTGGCTCCGTCGACTGAGCATCCGGTTGAGCATCTGACTTTGGATCAGGTCACAATCTCATAGTTCGTGGGTTTGAGTCCCGCATTGCGTTCCGTGAGGACAGCTCAGAGCCTGGAGCCTGCTTTGGATTCTGTGTCTCCCTCTCTCTGTGTCCCTCCCCTGCTCACACTCTGTCTCTCTCTCTCTCAAAAATAAATAAACATTAAAAAATAATAAATTAATTATATTAGTAAATTATTGCTGTGTAACAAATTGTTTCAGACTCAGAGGTTTAAAATGATAACTAGTATTTCCCAGTTTGTGTGGTTCAGAAATCCAGGAGTAGCTTAGCAGGGTCCAACCAGCTCAGGGTCTCTCGTGAGTTGAAGTCAAGGTGTTGGCTGGGGTTGCAATTATCTCCGAGTTGGACTGGGGAAGGATCCACTGCTACGATGACTAACAGGCTTGCTGCTGGGCTCATGGTTCTCTGTAGGCTGCCTAGGTATCCCCACACCATTGCAGCTGCCTGCTTTCTCATTCATGGTAGCTGGACTTCATAGTGAGTGAGTGGCTCAGAGTGAATGAAGCCAAAGGGAGTGGAGGTAAAGATAGGAATTGTATCCAAGACAGGATCCATAGTCCTTTTATAAGTTAGTATTGGAAGTGGCATCTCATGATTTCTACCCTATGCTACCCATCAGAAGTGAGTCACCAAGCACAGCCTACATGCAGGGGAAGGGGAATTGAGCTCCACTTCTTGAGGGAAAGTTCAGAAAGAAGGTATACCCAAGAAGGTATAGACATAAATCATTAAAACCACCACAAGCATTGACAAGAAGACTTCAATTTAAAAAACAGTGAGCCTCTTGGTGGTCATGCTATGAAACTTCTTGAATGGAAAGGAGATAATAAAATCAGAAGACTCTTATATTAAGCATTCCAGTTAACAAATTGGTGGAATCTCAAACTGTCTAGCTCAGTCTCTGGTTCACAGAACACATTTCCTTTTCTTTCTGGGCACAGAGCTATAGGTTACATTTCTCAATCTCCTTAAAGGTATCTGGGGCTCTGAGACTGAATTCTGGCCAGTGACATGCAGGCCTACCCTAGCTAGGCTTGTCCCATAAAACCTCCTCCATAGCCTCTTTTCTTCTGCATTGAATGGAGATACTGGAAATGACTCAAAGGCGGAGCCATAAGAGAAAAAAGCATGACAAGCCCGTCTGATTTAAATTAACATGAGCAAAGATAAGCTTTTTTTTTTTTTCCTTAACCATTGGGGCTTAGAAGGATGTTTGTTACAACAGCTAAACACAATTTATTCTAACTAATTTACTGTCTTTTGAGTGATTCAAAATTAGTAGATTGCATACTGTTATGTCTACAAGATCTTCTGAACATGAATCAGTATGATTATAGTCACTGAAGGGAATTTAAAGAAAATCAAGGGCAAACTTGTTAAATGGTTATTTATAACCTCTGTTGTGCCCCATGACTGACAAATTGCTAGTGTTACTCAGGTTCTTGGAATGTATTCTGGGAAAAATATGAATACATTTTGCTTCCATACTGGTTGTGATGAGGAATCCATCATAGAGCCCGACATGATTGCTCAGTGAGGATTAACTGAAGTAACCCATGTAAGGCACATAGAAACCACACAAACTAACTGCTCCGAGAATGCCATCTATTCGTGCTATTATTGTCGCTGGAATTCGTGTTATTTTTGGGAAGCACCTTAATGCTTTGCTGGTCTCCAATTATGTCTCTTTGAGGAGAGATAAATAAGGCTGTGGCTAAGACAGAAGCAAAGATGGTAATTAATTGGAGAGCCAAAGGGCCACAAGCAGAGGCTGGAGTATTCACACCTACGACGACTCACTTGCATGGCTGTTGGCAAGAGGTTTCAGTTTCTCACTATTGGCCTCTGTTTCTTGCCACACGGGCCTCTACAGAGTTGCCTGGATGTCATGGCATCATAGCAGCTGGTTGTATAAGCAAGTAGAAAACCGCAGTGCCTTTGATGACCAAGTTTGCGAAGCGGCACATCATGACTTCTGCATTCAAGGTAGGACACTAAGTCTAAATACTCCAGGGAAGGGAAACTAAGCTCTACCTCTGGGAAGGAGAAATACTAAAGATCATACCATCAGGGTGCCCCATCTTATACCACCACGGTGTGTGATACATACTTCATATATATAAATTGATACAATGTAACTTTCTTAACAAAGTACTTTAAAATGTTTTAATGTTTTATTTATTTTTGAGAGGGAGAGAGACAGAGCACAAGCAGGGGAGGGGCAGAGAGAGAGAGAGAGGGAGACACAGAGTCCAAAGCAGGCTCCAGGCTTCAAGCTGTCAGCACAGACCCGGACGAGGGGCTTGAACCCATGAACTGTGAGATCATGACCTGAGCCCAAGTCAGACGCTTAACTGAGCCAGTTAAGTAAAATGTAATGGACTTAAAAAGAAATTGAAAAATGTACAAAGGATATGAGCAATCAATTCATTAATTAAAGGAAAGCTAGAGGGTTAATAAGCAAATTAAAAATGCTTAAACTTGCTAATAATTAGGGGAATTCAAATTAAATGTGATATTCTTTCATACCACTGGAAAAATGTCAAAGTTCCACACTATCAGGTGAACACCAGGATGTGGGACATTGGAAACTCTTAAACACAGCTGGCAGGGGTATATCACCTTCAAAACTATTTGATGCTAGGAGCGCCTGGGTGGCTCCATTGGGTAAGCGTCTGACTTCAGCTCAGGTCATGATCTCACAGTTCATGGGTTTGAGCCCCACATCGGGCTCTGTGTCGACAGCCAGAGCCTGGATACTGCTTTGGATTCTGTGTCTCTGTATGCCCCTCCCCTTCTCGTGCTCGCATGCCCCCTTTCTCTCTCTCTCTCTCTCTCTCTCAAAAATAAATAAACATAAAAAAACTTTTTAAAAAACTATTTGATGCTATTGCATAAGTTTGATGGCAAATTACCCAAAAGCCCTTCATTTCCTCTCCCAGAGAAACTCTCTTGTGTACAAGGAGATCCAAACAAGAATGTCCCTTAGCTCACTGTCTCAAACAGGACAAAAAGAAAAAGGACACACTAAATGTACATTTCCATAAGGATGGGTAAATAAATTGTGAACTACTCATTCAACATAATGAATGAACTAGAAGTATACTTATCAATATGGATGAATCCTCACAAATATACTGAGTGACAAAAGCAAGCTGCAGAAGAATACATTTATATAAAGTTTAAAAACATAGAAAACAATTCCATGTGTTGTTTAAGAATCCATACCTATGAAGAAAAAGTCAAGAATGCACAGGAATGATGCACACTGAATGCATATAACAGTTTCTTTGGGAAGAGAATGAGAAGGTATGTGGTAGGGGGACATGCATGGGGTTTCAACTTTATTAGTAATGTTTTACTTATTAAACTAAGTGGTGGTCACATGGCAATTGCTTTATTATTGTTTATACCTTTTTAATTTATTTTTAAAATTGTATTCATTTATATTGAGAGAGACAGAGAGCACATGTGCATGTGAGGGGGGAAGGGGCAGAGAGAGTGGGGGGGGGCGGGGAGAGAATCCCAAGCAGGCTCCAGGCTGTCAGCTCAGGGCCCAATGTGGGGCTCAATCTCATGAACTGTGAGATCATGACGTAAGCCAAAATCGAGAGTCAGGCACTCAAACAGCTGAGCCATCCAGGTGCTCCTATGGCTTTTTAAATATGGTTTCATCACAAAAAAGTGTAAAGAAAATGTATTAGAGGAAAATATCCCATTTAAAATACAAGGGAAGAAGCTAAAATACCTAAGAATGTTAAATAATCTCAGAATCGAGAAGTGATATGTTTAACTACATCTTTTGACATGGTAAATGACATATAAATGAAATGGACAGATTAACGAAATTGAGGAAGAGCTGATGTCTTTCATATAGAGACCCTTGTTAAAAGTCATATGACCAATAACCCAGAACAATAACAGACTAACGTCATGAACAGACAATCAACAGAAATATAAATAGTGCTTAAATATAGGAGAAATGCAAGTCGAATCCATGAAATACTATGTTTGCCAATTAGGTTGTCAAAGATGAAAAGGTTGGTGAAGGTGTGAAGGAGTCTCTCTCCTGTGTTGTTGCCCAAATCGTATGGGAGTGTGTGCTGTCATATTGTTTAGAGAGGGGCATCTGTGATGATCTATCAAAACATAAAGAGCCCACATCTTTTGACCTAGAAATTCCACCTCTATGAATTTTTCCTGGTGATACACATGCGCCTATGTGAAATGATTTATTACATTGTTTGTAATTGCAAAAACAATGGGAGCAAATTAAATGTCCCTTGGTAGGGGCCTTGGTAAAATAAAACAGAATACATCCATTGGCTTGAATACCAGGCAGTGGCTTTAAAATGGGGTCATCTCTATGCGTATATGAAAGAGAGAACAGCAAGAGAAATTGTAGAGCTAAGAGGACTGTGTGGGATAGGACGAACTCCACCATCTGCAGAGGGAAAGAAAGCATAGTGTACATGAAGGCTTCCTTATACATGGAAAATTCCCAGAAGGAGAAGGATGGAGCCAATCACCGTGACTGCTTCCCAGTCACTCCCATACAGTAGTAGGAGACGCTCGATTTATGTAAGCAAACGAACAAACAAAAATGAACTCTAAAACTAAAAATCTAAAAATTCTGATTCGATTCAGTACCCAGGTACGCATTTCAGAGTCCATCGTGCTGGCCACTGGAAAACAGATGAATGTTGCTGATCTGCAATCCTGGCCCTAATTACTTTCTCACTAACCTCTAAACACTTCTCCGGAAAGGGGCTGCTACACAGCCAGTCGAAGGAGGTGGGCGGGGGAGGGGAGGGAGGGGAAGTGTGGCGTGTTATTCACACAACCCCACAAATTCGATCGGCATCCTAGAACTGCTTACCTTGTGCTTCCTGAGTCATTCCTAATGAGAGATAATGATAGCAAGGTGGGTAGGTCTCAGGTGGGGGTCGGGAAAGGACGACACGAGAGGCCGGGTCAATTTTGATTCATTGCACATTCAACTTTTCACTTTTCCTTCCTTCGCACATTTATAGCCGTTAGTGAGGAATCTGGGAGCGCTGTTAGCACAGGCCGGTCAGCAAAACTGGTTGTAGGTCCTTTGCGTCGGTAGCTTGGAAATGGAGATTTAGAGAGAGAGGAAACATTGTCCATCCTCAACAAGGTGCCATGGCTCAGGTGTCTCCGTGCTCAGAGATGGAGGGGATGCATACTGGGGGGGTAGCTGAACGGGGGCCTTTGAGGGAAGGATGGGAAGACTGAGCAGTCTTACCAAAATATGTAAAAACAACATTTGGCCCTATGTTGACTGCATGTTGGGGACAGTGTAAAGCCAACAGAGCTGGGTGAGTTTCATCAGCAGATGTGGCTCTGGAAACGCAAGGAAGACTATGTGATTTATTTTATAGTCACTAGAAAAGTGAAACACTGAATTTTTGTTGAGCACATTCTAGATCTGGGGGATACATCAGAGAACCAAATAAAGTCTTGATCCTACACTTGATCTTAGCCAAAAGGCCGAGAAGCGAGTAAAGTCTAGATCCTCATGCGGGTTACATTGTAGCATCCGGGGAAGTGGGGTGAATATGGAGAAAACATGACACGCAAATAAGAATACAAGCCTATGAGATAATGATAGGTAATGATCCACCTCAGAATCAATTTGCCTGGAAGAGGGAAGAGAAGGAAAAGCGATAGCATGAGGGGAGGGGTTATTTTAAAGAAAAGATCTGGGAAGCCTGTCTGATGAAGCGGCATTTGGTTAGAGACCGGAGGGAAAGTTTAGGAGCAAGCCAGGAGAATACATGAGGGAATGGTTAGTGCAAAGGCCCTGAGGCTGAAACGTGATTTTTACCACACAGCTGAAAGGAAAAGCATGCAGAAAATCATGGTAAGAAAACAGCTGAGACGCAAAAATATATATTCCCTAGGATTATGTGTATGTACGGTTACACGCCAAAAAAGACAAATGAAAATATAAATCCCTGTAACTCTTCAGTAAAGTAATAAAGGTGCGTGCTTCTCAAGGGCAGGCAGTGTCTCCTAATTCCATGTCCGATCCAACCATGCTTGGTATATGTAGGATCCTAAACATCTGATGACTACATCTGATGACTATAGTTCTTGTGAAAATGTTTCCTTTATCATTTAAAAAAAAAAAGATGGCTGCTTATGAAAATTTACCCTCGTGAGAGCATGCTGCATGGTGGGGCTTTCCAGAAAGATAGGACTCTCACTCAGGGCCAGCCCAAGATGTAATTGGGGAAATACAGCTCCATTTTACTGATTACCTAATGTCTGCTACACATTTGTACCTGCATTGTCAAGGGGAAATCTGAGAATAGCTCAAGGAGGAATACTATAGTCTATAGTATAGTCTAGGACATTGAAGCTCAGAAAGATTCAGTTTGTAGCCTGTGAACCCAAAGCCGGTAAATGGTAGAGCTGAACAACAGATCTCTGAGTCCAAGCTCAGTGTTCAGACCTCAGCAACCTCTGACAACCACAGCCTGGGGAGGTCTACTCTAGTCTCTCCCTTCACACCAATAGTGCTTTTTGTTTTCACTTTTGTTTCTGTTTTTGTTTGGAATTGAAGTTGAGTTGACACACGATGTTCCATTAGTTTCAGATGTGCAACACAGTGATCTGACAAGTCTATACGTTATGCTCTGTTCGCCACAGTGTCGCTACCATCTGTCACCACACCAAGCTCTTACAAAACCATTGACTGTATTCCCTGTGCTGTGCCTTTCGTCTCCGTGACTTATTCATTCCATAACTGGAAGCCTGCATTGCCCTTCCCCCATGTTTCCTCCCCCCTCCCCCTCCGGCAACTGTGTCTGTTCTCTGTACTTATTATGGTCTGTTTCTGGTTTCTTTGTTCATTTGCTTTGTTTTTTAGATTCCACACATAAGTGAAATCATATATTTGTCTTTCTCTGTCCGACTTAGTTTACTTAGCATAACACCCTCTAGGTCCATCATGTTGTCACAAAAGGTAAGATCTCATTCTTCTTGCTGGTTGAATAATATTCCACTGTGTGTGTGTTTATCACATCTTTATCCATCCATCTATCGATGGACTCTTGGGCTATCGTATTTTTGTGTTTTGTATTGTAATTCCACATGTTGGCTATTGTAAATCATGCTGCGATAAACATAGGGCTGCATGTATCTTTTCAAATTAGTATTTTTGTTTTCTCTGGGTAAATACCCAGTACTGGAATTACTGATCAGATGGTCATCCTATTTTCACTGTTTTTGAGAAAACTCCATACTGTTTTCCGCAGTGGCTACACCAATTTACATTCCCACCACAGGTCCACCAGTCCACATCCATGCCAACACTTGGTACCTCTTGTCCCAACAGTTTTTGAGTATGAATTCCTGCTCCCTGGTATTCTCAGTGGTCCTTCATTTTCCCAAATCCTCCCAGTGTGGTACTTTGATGGGAGCTGTTCCCTCCATCATCCCCATCTCTGATCTTAGTGTCAAAAGAACTGGGTCCAACGCTCACTCTTCCCTTCTTGCTCATGATGTGACTCTCACAAGTTCATTTCACCTTTCTGAGTCTCCCTTTTGTAATTTTTTGATGGAGACAACTATGTGTTGGAATTATGGTGCAGAGTCAATGAAATCATGCAGTCAAAGTCTTTGGACCAGTGTCTGATATATATGGCAGATACTCAATAAATACTGGGTGAATCTATTTGTGGCCGGCTTGTGTCTGGGTCCTGCTAATGATCGGCTAATCTGATAAATGAATCCTGGATTAGTTACCACTGGTGATAATAGCATAAAATATTGTGCCTCCCCAGTAACACTGACAATTTAACATAACTCAAATTAATTGCTGATGGTGCAAAGGCCCATCACGGCTGCCAGGGAAAAGCTCATCGACATCCCTTACCTTGGTGTTCACCGGGAAGGCAGCCCATTTGTCCAAAATTCATTACGCTGTGCCTTAGGCTCAGAGTAAATCTAACATGTAGGTTAACTGTCATAAATTGCATCTGTAGCCCCCAAACTCAAGGGTTAGAAAAAAATGAAACTCTTCAGAACTCTCTAGAAATTAGTCAGTCTGATGAGCCATGTTCTCTGAAATCTAGAATTTGCCTTTTTATATAACAATTTTCTTTTCTTTAAAAAAATTTTTTAATGTTTATTTATTTTTGAGAGGCAGAATGCGAGTGAGGTGGGGCAGCAGGAGAGAGAGACACAGAATCTGAAGCAGGTTCCAGGCTTGAGCCGTCAGCACAGAGCTGGATGTGGGGCTCGAACCCATGAACCTTGAGATCATGACCTGAGCCAAAGTCAGCCACCCAGGCTGGGTTGAGCCACCCAGGCACCCCTAACAATTGTATTTTCTTTATCATCCTGACTGAGATCAGAAGAAGGTCATCAATAGAGAGCCTTAAAGGTGGGCTTCCCAGGGCCTAAAACAACAGAGATTTCTTGCTTCCCAGTTCTGGTCGCTAGAAATCTAAAATCAGGGTGTCAGCGGGACAGCACTCCCTTGAAAACTTGTAGAAGACACTCCTCTCTCCTTCCTCTCCTAAATCCCAGTGTTTGAATGCCACATGGCATTCTCTTCCCCACATATCTCTTCTCTTTGTAAGAATATGGGTCATATTGGATAAAAGGGCCCACTCTAATCCAGTGTGAATTCATCCTAACCAATTACATTTACAACTGCCATATGTCCAAATAAGGTCACATTCTGAAGTATCCCGGGTTAGGAGGACTTCAACATATGTGTTCTAGGGAGACACACCTCAACCACAACAGTGGGTAACTGGCCTTCCTTAGGGCCTAGAGTGATGCATGCAGGTGATTTTAGATTTTAGTTGCTGCAGAGGGACTGTGCCTCATATCCCAGAGCTTGGGATGGCATTAGAGGGTTAGAAGTCATCTCTCTTCTTTTTATCATGTGAAGCCTGTCTTTGTAGATGCCACAGGTCTCAAGCTGGGCTGCCCCATTCAGCATGTCCAAGAGCCATAGAATGTAGAACTTTGGGGAGCGAGCCCAACACAGGGCTCAAACTCATGAACCACGAGATCATGGCCTGAGCCGAAGTCTGACACTTAACTGACTGAACTACCCAGGTGCTCCTGTCCTACTTTTATGAAGTTGAACCATATAAACTTCCCACCTTCGTAGATGAACAATGGTCAAGCATTGGCGATTTCCCATGATGTGGCCTGTGCATACCATTAGATACCATCATGGATGAGTGCTACTTGGTCCTGATTATTTAAATTGGTCCCCAGACTTCAAATTTTAGACTGGGCCCAATCCTGCCCTTATATCCCCTGGAGTACCCCTGAGAATTTATGCATTCTACCTTATCTTGCCTGCAACCTCATAAAAGGCAGAAGGTCAGGAAAGAAGCAAGTATTTGGGGATTCAAAAAGATCTAGATTCAAATGACTCCTTTATTATGTCCAAAGTTTGATGCTATGGGGACCATTATTTAGGGTTTTCCAAAGTTTGATGCTATGGGGACCATTATTTAGGGTTTTCTTGTGTGTTAGAATTCTTCATTTGCACAATGGGGACAAAACCTTGTAGAATTATTGTGAGGATTAATGATATATTATATATACATATATAATGTATATGTACCCAGTGTATATTGAGTATCTGCCATATACATCAGACACTGGTCCAAAGACTTTGACTGTGTGATTTCATTGACTCTGCACCATAATTCCAACACATAGTTGTCTCCATCAAAAAATGACAAAAGTGAGACTCAAAGGAGAAATGAACTTGTGAGAGTCACATCATGAGCAAGAGAGGAAGCGTGAGCTTTGGATCCAATTCTTTTGACACTAAGACCAGAGATGGGGATGACGGAGGGAATATATATAACATATATGTATATTATTTATATGGCTGACCAATATATGTATTATATTATATGTATATGTACATATATATTATATATTATAACAAACATACAGTAGGTGTTCAACAAATTTTGATTCCCATTACCCATGACTTCCATTATTTCTATCATACTCCTTAATAATCCTAAGAAGTATTCAGAGACAAACTGAAGAAATTGGAACATCTGTAGACCTAATAAAAGTAACCAAGATTAAATAATAATGGGACAAATAAATAGACTGCTTTGCATCCAACCTGTTCTTTTGGATCCTGAAGCAGACACCAGGCTCAAGGGATATATGGTGAAACTCAGTTACTGAAAGACTACATCATTATGTCATCTTTTTTCATCTCACAATAACTAAACTCGGTTTGAATCGCATACCGGATATGCCTGTGTTTACCCTGAAGGTTGTTTTCCAGCATACTTGCTTGCAACCTTCCCCAGCCACCACCCCCCCATGGGGACACACACAGGACATTAACATAAATTAGCATATACAGCACACTCTCTGAGGACTCTTCAGAGATCCCCTAATTCCCATAGCCACTTCTTTCTCTCCCACTCAAGAAAACATACTGGAGGGGCGCTTGGGTGGCTCAGTCGTTAAGCATCCGACTTCGGCTCAGATCATGATCTCACAGTATGTGGGTTCGAGCCCCGCATTCGAGCCCAACTGTCCAGAGCCTGGAGCCTGCTTCAGATTCTGTATCTCCCTCTCTCTTGGCCTCTCCACTACTCGAACTCTGTCTCTCAATCTCTCTCTCTCTCTTTCTCAAAAATAAACATTTAAAAAAGAAAACATGCAAACATACTAGAAAAAAGATGAGGGTGACATTATAGAACTAAACTCCCTACCTTTCGCCGGATTAAATTTTGTGTAAACTTTAGCCATTTAGCCACAAATGCTATGCTTGTAATGCACCTGAAACCTCTGTGTGGTACGAAAGTGAGGCTGAGAATCAGTTTTCTGGGAGGGGTTGTTCTCATGGCCATTCAGAATGGTTAAAATACTCCAAAGCTACTAGACACTTCAGATCCAAGGAGACAACGGCAGCCTCCCACATTTTATCTACATGCTCCTAGGTGCTGTGACTGAGTTGAACGCAAAAAGTCTGGTTAATTCTCCGTACACACTAAATAAATGGATCTATTTCAACGACAGTGTGTTGGCACCAATGGTCCTCTTGCCTCCGACGTCACAGAGGCAAGGCAATGAGGTATAAATCAAACTACCTCAGGCTTCTTGTTTTCTAGCATATTCTATACATGCCCTGGGGCGCATGTATGATCAATGTTGTCTAACCACCAGAAGCACTCTCTCACATCTTCAGGTTCTTAGGCATTCTATTCATACTCTCCCCTTTGGTCAAAGCCATTTATTACCAATTGTAAGTAATGTGACTATGCGGGGGTGCTACCTGGGGCCACTGGAAGTCTGCCATGGTTTCCAGCCTTGGAACAGACTCAGACATTGTAAGTTAAAAAAAAATCTCTTAAGCCAAACCCAAACCTTTTATAATTGAAGTTATAATAAATCACACCTCCTAAATCTTCCTGGAGGGAGGACACTGGAAAGGTCTCCTCTCTCTCTCTGCCAAATTGCTCCCTAATAAGGGAGAGAGATTAAGAAAAAGGACAACAGGGCCTCAGCCATGTTCAAGGCTAAAGTAGGGAGTCTAGGATTTGGTCAGTTCTTAAGACAAGGAGGTCAGGCATAGGGTAGATAGAAGAAAAGGGAAAAGCAGACTGGAGCATAGTACTTCTCCGGTTTTACAGGCAATGGCTTCCTATCACCTCTAAGATAAGATCCACACACTAGAACATGATGTATATGGGTCTCCCCAGGATCTGCTCACACTTGACGTGACCCTCTACCATAGCACTCAACTCTCTTGTTGCCCTCCCTATTAGACTGTGAGACTCCAAGAGTAGTGATCATAACTTAGTAAACCTTAATCTTTAGTACCTCTCAGAAGTCCAGTGGATGCTTCAGTAATTCTAAATAAATGAACAAATTGACCCTGCACTAAAGCTGTCCACGAGCCAAGAGGGCAAAGTCAAGAGAAGTGAACTTTAGTTTTTGGATGATCTGAAGCACTCACGGGCACGCCCTTCCCTTCTGGATGGGACTAGAGGCCATGGCAGGGAAGGCGAGACTGCAACAGTGACCATGAAAGAAAGGAGTTTCATTTTCCCCCCACCAATGAATCAGAAGCTATGATCCTTTCTGAGTGCTCTCCTTGGGGTGGGGGGGCGATGTGCAGATTCCAAAACCAGCTGCATTTGCTCAACGAGTCTCTTTCAGAATTGTGGTCAGATTCAGTTTATGTGCCTTAGGCAAAAACCAGGGCATGTTATTTCCCAATGTTTCCTCTGCTTGATTGCCCACATCATCACTGGACATAACTTCGGGGCAAGTTTTAGTAGCTTCTAACAACAAATCCTCCCTCCACGGAGGAAGGTGTACCACATTTGAAGATATTTAAGAGAGATTGCCAATAGAGTCCACACATAATTCTGAAGAAGAGTTCCAAAACTGCTTTAGGCACTATTTATTTATTTATTTTAAATTCAAGTTAGTTAACATATAGTGTGGTATCGGCCTCAGGAATAGAATTTAGTGATTCATCCTTTACATACGCTAGGCAGCATTGAGCACTTTTGCATTATGTTGGAAGGAAGGGTAAATCAATCAAAGAGATGACTCTGAAGGCAGCACGAATGCTTTAGGATTATATATTCTAAGAAACCAAGCAGTGAGTTGGTGTGTGTGCACGCCTGTGTGTACGTGTGTGTATTCTCATTGAATGGTCCCAATGACTGTGTGAAAATTACAGCAAGAATAATGGTTTTCATTGAGTGCTTACAACATGTCAGTCACTGTGCTAAGGGTTATTTCATTTTGACTCCCGTTTTACAGACAAGAAAATTGAGGCATAGAGAGAAGGTAAGTACCTTGCTAAAGGTCACAGAGCCAGTAAAAGAACAAATTCATGTACAACTCTATCTGATTTGTTCTTAATCACTCGGATACATGCTGTTATAAACTGTGCTCTTAACTGGTATGATATGATCTCTGCATTTTTATTAAAGTATCAGTGATATACATAATATATATCTCATGTCAGTGTGTGTGTGTGTAGGGTATAGATATATATCCATCCTAACTCATATTTCTTTTTAAATCAAAATATTGTCTAGTTCAGGGCTCAATAAATACTCGCTGAATTTACAAACCTATGTCAGTGACAATGGTCCAACCAAAACCAAGAACAAGGACAAATAAGAACAATAGGCCAAAAAGATACAAGATAGTTCAGTTCATTCATCCAATCCCCCCTCCCCCACCCCCGACGAAAGCCATGCTCATTGGATAGAGCAGTGGGAGTCAGAGAAAGTGCCTGGAGGGCCTCATGCAGCTCTAGCAAGTGGCTTTGCTTTGCGATTTGTTGGCTACTTCTGTCCAAGTGAGCTCCTGCAGAGTCCTGGGCCTCAGTCACTCCATCCATGCCTTGGGAATGGGTACATTCACCCTTCTTCTCCAGCCTTCCCCTATGAATATTTATAAAGGGCTCTCAAATCCTGATATCCCATAAAAATGCAAAGTACGATTATTATTAATGATACAGTTAGCAAGAAGGACATTTGTTATTTCTACTCAATTGGTTTCCCCGGGGAACAGAAACAGGTTTTTTTTTTTTTTGACATAGTATTAATGTGCTGGCTTTGCAACCTTGATCATCTGTCATTTTCTTTTTGAGAAAGTTGTGTGCTGCTGTTTCAGGCAGCACCCTGCCTTTCCCTTTGCAATATGGGCACTATCTGAGCTCGGGTTGCTTCATGGTTTAGATGAGGCCATGGATCTTTAGTTGATTTCTGGTATCAGGAAACAATTTATTAGGATCAAGGCAGTTAGGCTACAAGACTTCCTTTCTTGCCTGGGTAGTCCCTAGTTGAGCAGGCAGCCCCGGCTCATAAATCTAGTTTTATTTCCCCATCTATTCACCTGGAAGTAAGTGATTTTTTTTTTTTAAGGCGAAGAGGAGAACACATTTCCTTATGTAAGCATGGTTCCTCTAGCTCCAAATCTCCATTGTTTCTTAGACAGGCTAGGGAGCAGCCGATGCAGGGAGCAATTTCCATTTCCGGGCACCACACTTGTATTTTCAGAGTTTACAGAAAAATACTGCAGCCGATTTGGGATTTCCCTGTAATGATCCACTTCCTCTAAATAAATCAGAATTGATTCGAATGTGGCTTTCAGAGACAAAGAGCTCTCTGCAAATATCTCTTTTCCTATGCCCTTCAGAAACTACCTTGGCTTTATTCTGCCCCCATCCCCCGCTCCCGCCCTCCCTCAAGCCCTCCACCCCGCCTTCCCCTCCTTCTTAAGAAGACTTTCCCAGGTCCCTCTTGGCTGTGGTTGAACGACATTGGCTCCTGTCCATGCTTCAACAAAGACCTGGCATTCCAGCTGTCTGCGTCTAATCTCCAGTGTCAGCTCTCGTTAATGTGTGAGCGTGAAATCAGAGGGGGCAGAGCTGCACAGAATATTAAAACCATGATCAGCATTCCACTGAAACGCTGAGAGTCTGTGAGCACCATTAGAGGAGGCTGTCAAATCACGGCTTCGCATTAAATAAAAGAAAAGATTTCTATCAGAGGAAAGTACAATCAGTGAATCGCTGAGCTAAATTAGCATTTTTTCAATTGGAGATCGAAGTTGATTTATTGTTCTACACGACATTAATGTAACTATGTGCTTGACCTGCTAAGGCAGCTAATTTTTCATTTAAATGGTTTCTTTCCTTCCCGGTGCAAAGGCTGCAATCATATTTCAAGTTTGCAGAGTGATCAGAAAAGTCATGGAATGCTGCAGAAATGTCTTAGGGCAGCCTTCCCTTCCCCTCCCTGCTTCTACTTCTTCCTTTCCTTTTTCCAACTCCAGCGCCTTCCTCCTCCCCTCCTCTTCCCCCCTAACCTCATGGCTGGTGGTCAAGGTCACAGAGGAAGAGTAATCACCAAGCCACCAACTTCAAAGCCGCCATCAAAGAAGGCCCTACGTAGCCACTGAATTAAAAGGGAATGGGGGAGAGGGGGGCTGTGGGTACCAGCGCTCCTGTCCACAAGAAAGGGCCCTTTAACTGCCCCATCGGTTCAGCCCAAGCTGGAGTGCCCTGGGCCCAGTTCTCCCCTGCCAGCTTCTCGCTCCTGGGTTTCTCCTCCTCCACACCAGCCCCCCTCCCCCACATACACATGGCCCCAAGATAATATACATTTCCAATTAACAGAGCACATTCTAGTCATGTTCTCTTTTGCTGCCCTAACTATCTTCCTTTTGCTAAAAAGCTGGGCTGTCATTAATGAAATCCTGCAGTTCTGTTAATCCCAGATACAATGCTTCTTTTCTCTCTGTGACTCTCCCTAACATAAAAACTACAGTTACTCAAACTCCCTTCTCTGCTTAGATGCCTGGTCGTTTGTCTTTCATTTCATACCTGATGTGGCACAGTAGCAGACTGAAGTTCCTGGACATAGAGGGGAAGGATGCAATTATACACGATTCCCAAAGCCCTGTTTGCAAAAGCGGCTGCCAGTGTGTGTGTGTTTTTGTGTGCGTGTGTGTGTGTTGTGCGTGTGCGCTCAAAGCACATTGATTTTAATCCCTGGTAGTTGATGAATATGTCTTAGGGTACTTTGGGAGCCCTAACATTTAGCAAGCTTGTTAGATTTTAAACTAGTTGGAAGTCCTGGAAGAACCCTGACACATTCATCTTCAGCCTTTCTCTGAAATGCCTCTGATGAATTCATTCATTGTATCCCACAGTGAGAAAAAGGCAGGCAGTGGGAAGTGGGTGGTGGGAAGTAGGGCTGACATTTGCCGCCCTTCACCAGTGTAAGTGCTACTTCTGAAACAAAATGGACAATGAACCAATAACTAGTATTTACATGTTGTTTTTTTTCCTCCCACCCCCTAAATATCCAGCTTCTGAAATGGCAAATAGTAATTTTCTGTATTTGGGGGAGCCACGAGGGCATTAGATCTGAGGGATGTGAGGATGTGAGGCTAAGGAACAGAACCAATCACTGCACACAGGGCTGCCTGTGGACAGATGAGGTGGAGAATAGCCCCCACTTTCCACCCCCATGGCCTGTAAGACAGATGGAGTCACCCGAAGGGTCAGTGGAATAGAGGAACCTTTCCCTCCTGTGTCCATCACAATTGCACCTAATTGGCCTCCCTCGGTCAGCCAAGAGACGTGGAATGAATGGCCAGGAGGCTGCTCTTTGCTCTGACCCAGTGAGAGGGCCTCTAAACGGGTCAAAGGTGAGAATCTTGGCAAATGACTGCTTAGCTGGATGCTGGAGACAAGCACCACTTGTTACTTCATACCTCCGCCATTTTGTCCAAGTCGCTTACCCTTGACTCGCCTTTTACTCCATGTAGAAAGTAATCCCATATCTCTCTTGTGTCCGTTTTCGCTGAAATCAATTGCTGCAAAAAGGAAGTGTGCATTTTGTTTTCCAAAGGCAATGAGAATGAGCTTCCCCATCAGGCACACTAGCTGTCTCTCCTGGATAGTTTCCACAGTGGTTCTGGACCGAGAGTCAATGTCAGTTGATCAGGGTTCCCTCTGTCGCCTGAGCATCCGTGTTCATTAGTCAAGAGGTGGCGTCAGAGCACGGTGCTCCCATGTTTCCCACCTGCAGGGCTCTCCAATTCGAAGCCTCCTGAAGGCCCCAGATGCAAAGCTCATTTATTTCCCACACTCACTATTTCCACAGTCACTGACTCACCAAGTGTAATGCACCTTTCCTTTACATGAATATCTTCTGAATACTTTTGTTCATGAATTATGGACCTGCAGATGAGTTTGGTCACTTTCAGTTTACTAATGCACAAAATAGAACCCCAGCACCTGGACTAGATAATGCAGGCATGTAGTCAGCCAACCCCCGCAACCTGCAATGGGCTGTGAACCCATCAAACAGCATGAGCCACTGAGGCTAGGAGGGACCACGTCTGGAAGAAGGTGTTTTTTAGGTCAGAAAACAAGGAGGAGGATTAATTTGATGGTAGAGGCAGACTTTACAGAAGATAGTCAGACCACCTAGAACACTATAGTCAAAGAGTGCGGTTTAAACAATTCTTAGCTCTGGAGACCCAACCCTCTGGCTCTTTGGAAGGAGAGGAGGACAAAGAATGGGATCCCGAGATTAGCTCATTCCACACAGAAGCCCAACACGCAGGACCCACCCCAGAGAAAAGAATGCTGTTGTGAGGAAGCCAAGAGCAGAGGTTTGCCCCCAGGTGGGCTTTGGGGATAAGACTCTGTCCACAGAGGAAGTGAAGCTGCTACCAGAATAGGTGTGCAAAGACTGAGAAGCTTCTCTTAGAAAAGGGATCATGATAGTTCTACTCCAGAGGGCTACGGTGAGGATTAAGTGGTCCACGTTTAGATCTAGATGTGTGTGCGTGTGTGTGTGTGTGTGTAATCACACCTGGCACACTGAAAGCCACCACCAACGTGCTCAGAGCTCATTCCAAGTGGATTAGATTCAATGGTCATGAAGGCCTTTTTAAGAAGAAGAAGAAGAAGAGAGCAAACCTTTATTAAGACTGTCACATAGGATGCTAGACACTTCTGTGTTGTTTACTTAACGCAGATCTCGCCACATTCATGTGAGCATCACAGCAACCCTGTGAGGGGCAGATGATCACCTCTCCCTTTCAAGTCGAGGCAAGAGACAATCAGGGAAGTTGAGTACCATCTTCCAGGTAAGATATCCAATGGTGGTAAAAATATTGAACCGCCATTTCTGAGCTTTAACTTCTAATGACTTACTTTTCACAGATACTAGGAGGACTCAAAGTATCTGTCTCCAGCAGTTGGTTTTTGTGAAATGGAGCCTCAAAGAATTCAGATAAATCTGATATGAAAGTATCAACAGAGCCTAATGCTACAGTAAGCTTTAGGGAGGAATTATATTATCTAGAGGATAACAAATAATAACCAGCCTCTCTTGAACATGTATTAAGTGCCATACAATGTTCCAAGGAATTCCATGTATTAACATATTTCATCCTCACAACAGCCTTATAAAATGTGTTCTATTATTATACCCATTTGAAAGATGAGAAAACCTGGCCACAAAGACACTAAATACCTTCCCACAGAGTAATGTGATTAATGAGTGGCAGGGCCGGGATTTGGACCCAGCCAAGTCTGGACTTCAAACTCCATGCTCTAAGCCACCATACTACACACCACCCTGGAGGACAGTGTAGCATGATTCCTTGTCCCTATTCTAGTTCAGTAATATGTTTTGAGAAAGGTACATGGGAGCCCTACACCTTTTTTGAACCCAAAGAGATTTCAAAGCAAAAAAAAAAATTCAAATATAATTGCGAGACTCCCCTTCTTGAGGTTTAGGCCACTAATATGCACTTCCTCCTGTTAGAATTTTCCCAAAGCTAGGGAAGAGTGGGTCCTACATGCTGGGGGGAGGTGGGAAAAGAAAGGCAGGAGAGAGAATGTGGCAGAAGGCATTTTTGTTGCATCCGTCCTGTGGCTCATCAGAGGAGAAGTACTGAGCTGTAGGAGCACTGGAGAAAGAATGATTCATTCTCACCATAGTGAGGGAGAGGAAAGATGAGGAAGGAAATGCTTCCAAGCTGGCCCTTAAGGAATGGGCAGGATTTCCCTAGGGAGAAAGTAGAATGAAGGACCTCCAGGGCTGAGGGGCCTGTCACAATGTCTCTGGCAAAAGCAGAGCAAGTAGGAGCTCCTAAAAAACAGGATATGCATGTGGCTTGTCTCTGACTGGCCTGGGTCACAGCAGGTGCACAACGAATGCTGAAAGAACAGGATAGACGATGCTTCCGTGGACGAGTAAAATCGAAGTGCCACATCACAGCAAGTATGTCCTCATCACACCAAGTAATCAGGCTCGGCTGACATTGGTGTGCCAGCGTGTATCTTACTGGTCCTGGAGAGTAGTTTCAACAATGAGCAAATTTGGTTCCTGGTGGTCCCTGTCTCCTGTCTCTCGCCATGCCACGGCATCATCGCAATGTGCGAGAGATTTGTTTGGAGTGGGGGAAGCATATTTTTGTTTGCATTTGCTTAGCACGTTGCTGTCGCACATTTTGCTATGAGATGTAAAGTCATCTGCATGCACCGGTTGTGCAGTTAGAGAAAAGTCAAAACAAGCGTCAGCCGGGTTGTCAGCCACATGGCCTAGGCAGATTGTCACACTCTTTTGCCCATGATTGGTGCCACCTTATCTCTCCTCTTCCCCCACTCTCTTCCTCATTCCTGAATCCCACACCTACATATATATCCTTGACTTCCAAGGTTTAATTTCTAATTGGCATAAGTACGTAGCAGACAGCATCTATGCAGAGAGCAGATCCAAATCCATGAGGAAGGCAATGCCCACACCACACATACCTCTGGTCTCGCTGAACAAACTTGGCATCGGTCTCGACAGCAAGTAGGTTTGTGTTGAGAACTCTCAGGAAACCATCCCACCCTGCATCATAGTATCTCTGAAAAATGAATTTAGCAGTGTGCACAGGCCAAATGAAAATATCTTCTTTCTTTTGACCATCTGGGTATAACCCTGTTCTTTCAGATCCATCTCCATCTCCAGTTACGAAAGGGGCAATCATATCCAGAGTGCCCACATCAAGATTATTAATGTCCCAAAGAGCACTGATTCTTGTTACCAGTAGAGACAGCTGTGATCCAGAGGGGAAAGAGCTAAACTTTTGGAATCAGGAGACATTGTGAGTACCCAACTTGTGAATTTGGGGTAAGCCAATTAATTTTAACAAACTTGTTGGTAAAGTAAAAACAATGATACCTTTATTATCATAGGGTTGAAGTAAAGACCATTGGTAGCCATTCATTTATTCAATAAACCTTCAGCTAGGGCCCATTCAGTTAGTCCTTTTAGATAGAATAAATAGCAAAGTAGGGTTACTTCTGACTCTCACGGAACTTTACGTTTACATGAACAACAGTATATCATCAGATTTAATAATTGCTATGAAAGAAAAGTCTAGGTGTTTGGAAGGGTCCATTAGCTAAGAGAGAAAAGAGCACATGAAGGCTCTGTGTACACCAAAACATGATGTATCCACAGAAATTGAAGCCATGGATACCTGGAGGACCAAAGGGGCATGTGAAAGAGCATCGTATACAGAAAATTACTGTACATGGAGCAGGATTACATTCTAATAGAGACAATATCTTTTGTAAAAGATAATTTCTAATGATGCTCCCAGCAGATTAGCAAAGATGATGTTTAGAAGCAAGAGGAATCTTTTTTGCTTCTTCTCCAGTCTCATCTTATAAGCAATCATTTACTTTATCAATATTTGAGTCTAGATCCGCCAAAGAATATAGCGCAGAACATTTACCCTGCCTTTAATAGTGATAAACAGGAAAGCTTGTGCAAATGCTCAATGCCTTTTGTAAAAGGCACTTTTCTAAAATCCTGCCCTCTGGCAGGATTCAGGCCACCCACTCCCAAGTTCATAAGGTTGGAAGATGTTATTACAAATAGATGTTACTGCTGCCACATCAAGGTCATGCCATCAAGTGCTCATCCTCGTCCGTTTCTTTTGCCTCTCCCCTTTGAAAGATTGGACCTGATGTGAATAGATTTCCTCACACACAACACACAAGGATGCTTAAAAAACCACACATCAATAGTGATATGGACGTTCGCTTGGCCTCAGGAATGTCAAGACTGTAAAAGATGGGCATGATAGGCTTTGGGCCATCCCTGGGTGCCCAAAGAGGCATGCTGGATAATCATCTGGGTGTTTAGTAAGCTCCTCTCCACCTCCAAGTGCTTGCCATGGAAAAGATTTTCAGGATCTTCTAGGACCCCCTGCTACCCAGTTCAGATGTCTCTTCTACAATAGCCCTAACAGGTAATCCATCAGTCCCTGCACGAACACTTCCAATGACTGGGGGGCTTACTGCCTTGTCAAAGAACTCACTCCATAGCTGATCCATGTTCAGCATGTTCCATAGTTCTTCATGGTAGTCACCCTGCTCACTGCTCTTAGTGCTTATTTCTGCTAACTCAGAGGAAAATCTGCTCCTTCGTACACCAAGAATGCATTGAGTAATTTTTTTATATTATTGACTCCGCATTAGGTGACAAGATTACATGCAAAGACATGCAGGGTAAGCTTCTTCCTCAAAAAGTCTACCATCCAGTGGATTTGGTACACTCCCTGCATTAGTTTGCTAGGGATGCCATAACAGAGTGCCACAGATTGGGAGCCTTACATAAATATTTATTTTCTCACAATTCTGGAAAATAGGAGTCTAAGATCATGGTGTCAGTGGGGTTGTTTCTTCTGAGGCCTCTCATGTTGGCTTGTAGTTACCCTGTGTCTTCGTATGTCTTTCTTCCCTCTGTGTATGTCTAGGTCTTAATTTCCTCTTCTTATAACAACATCAATCATATTGGATTAGGACCCACCATAAAGGCATCATATTAACGTAATTACCTCCTTAAAGACCCTATTTCCAAATACAGTCACATTCTGAAGCCTTGGGACTTAGGACTTCCACACATAAGTTTGAAAGAGAAGTCACAGTTTAGACAATAACACTGCCGTTTCCTCAGGCAACTCTCTGAATATTTAAAAATATACTTTATCTTTAAGATATGTTAAGGTATGTGTATATACTTTATTCTTCTTCAGGGTAAACATTCTCAGGATCTTTGGTTTTTTATTCTAGAATATAGCTTCCAGACCCATCTTCATTTTTTCTATACTCCCACAGAAGCATTTATTAATGTATCTACTAATGTGTGGGATCCAGTAAGGCAAATGACAATTGGATTTTATCTCCCTTGACTTGATGTGATAACACTAAATAACTATCAGTGTAACTTTTCGTTGGGGATATGTTTTGGTAACTACCTTGTACATTAATTCTTAATGACTCTAGAAACAACTATAATCCTTGAACATTACAGACTATTGTTTGTCCTATGAGCCTCTATCTTTAGCATTTGCTTTTTGAATCAAAGGATAAAATTTTGTGCTTATGAATGGGTTGACAAGGATAGGGGCATGAATAACCTGGAGGCCAATGAATGGAAACAATATGCCCAGCTTGCCAGTCTTCTATAATCAAACCCTTTGAAGACAGTCATTTAATCAGGCAAGAAACTACCTGGTTACATTATCATTAGGTCTATGTTACTCCATATTGCCAATTGTCAAATGCCTTGATAAAATTCAAATACATACCTCCATGACAGCGTTCCCCAAAATGTGTTCCAAGGAACACTTAATCCTATAAAACTCTCCAACTGAGGGTGATCAAAAACTTTTCAAAATAGTATGATTATTCTTCCTTGAAGATGTCTAGGCTACATTGCCATATAAAAGCCTATTAGGTGTTCTAGGGTAAGGAAACTTCATGTAACATGCTGCCTCACAAACTTTTTTAAACTTGGAACACTTTTTTTTTTTTTTGAGAGAGAGGGTGTGCAAGTGAGCGAGGGGCAGAGAGAGGGAGAATCTCAGGAGGGGCAAAGGGAGAGAGAGAAAGAGAAAGAAAGAAGCAGGGCTCATATTTTACCCCAAGTGGGGCTTGTGTTCACCTGAAGCAGGGCTTGAGCCCACCCGATGTGGGACTCAAACTCATGAACCATGAGATAATGACCTGAGCCAAAACCAGATGCTTAATGACTGAGCCACCCAGCCAGACAAAACTTGGAACACTTTTTAAAGTTGATAGCTATTGGGGTGCCTGAGTGGCTCAGTCAGGCAAGCATCTGACTTTGGCTCAGGTCATGATCTCATGGTTTGTGAGTTCAAGCCCTGTGTCAGGGTCTGTGGCTGACAGCTCAAAGCCTGGAGCCTGCTTTGGAGTCTGTGTCTCCCTCTCTCTCTGTTCCTCCCCTGCTTGTGTTTTTTTCTCTATCTCTGTCTCTGTCTCTCAAAAATAAATAAACATCAAAAAAATTATAAATACAGTTGATAGCTATTAATATCAATAGAGGTTTCTGTGCACTGTGCTTTGGGAAACACTAGTCTATACACTGAGCTAAATTTTACCAATAGAGTTTTTGTTTTTGATTTCAGTTAGCTTTCTTACTGCTGAGTAGATGCACAAACATTCACTCTAAAACTATCCCCCTGTCCTCTGGGCCTATCTTTTTTCTTTTATTGTTTTTTGTCCTTCCCTCCTTTCTGCACACATGTACTGCTTCAGCTGGTTTCCTCAAAAATGTTCAAATGGGGTGTCTGAGTGACTCTGTCAGTTAAGCATCTGTTTCTTGATTTTGGCTCAGGTCATGATCCCAGGGTGATGGGATTGAGCCCCAAATCATGGGACCAAGCACTGAGCGTGGAGCCTGCTTAGGATTCTCTCTCTTCTCCCTTCTGCCCCTCCCCATCTGACACTCTCATGCATGGTGTGTGTCTCTCTCTCAAAAAAACAAAAATGCCCAATAGCAGAACATACAGGCTAATGGAACTCACCATCAAGAATATGTACTCCATGCAGGATCCGAAACAGGGCTAGGTAAGAGTTGATTAAAGTTTGGAGGATAATCAGATTCAAGAGCAGCTTTAAACTCAATTTAACCTCAGTCAGAATTGGGGTGCCTGGGTGGCTCGGTTGGTTAGGCATCCGACTTCAGCCCAGGTCATGATTTCATAGTATGTGGGTTCGAGCCCCGTGTCAGGCTCTGTACTGACAGCCCTGAGCCCTGAGCCTGGAGCCTGCTTTGGATTCTGTGCCTCCCTCTCTGTCCCTCCCCATGTGCTCTGTCTCTATCTCTCAAAAATAAATAAATGTTAAAAAAAAAAAAAACTCAGAATAGAAGGCATGGCCAAACTGCTAGTCTGGACCAGGTATTTGTGGGTAATGAGGAAGAGAAAAAACTTTAGTAGCAATGCTTCATTTAGTGTTGGACATCTACTCTGCACTGGACACTATGCTCATTTCTAGACATTACAAGGGAACAGTCTATATTTCCTTAGAAGATTTCATTGTTCAGGGTGCCTGGGTGGCTCAGTTGTTTAAGCGTTGAACCCTTGATTTTAGCTCAAATCATAATCTCATGGTTGGTGAGTTCAACCCTGCATTGGGCTCCATGTTGACAGCTCAGAGTCTGCTTGGGATTCTTTGTCTCCCTCTCTCTCTCTTCCCCATTCCCATTCACACTCTCTCTCTTAAAATTAAATAAACATTAAAAAAAAGAGTTTATTGTCCAATAGGAGGGATAATTAGGTAAATAAGTCAGCATCATAAATGTTATAACAAAGGCAGGTTTAAGATGTTATTGAGGCAAAGGAGAAAAATTATTAATTCTGCCCAGAGAGTCTCAGTTTTACCTCCATTATAAGCCTTTGTACTAAATATACAAGGAAGTAGATATTATATTGGTGACAGAGATTTCATCAGAAAGGATGAGGGACTAACATTACCCATTGAGTACACTCAAACTTCCCACACAAGCCATGTCTGAGTGGGAAGAGTCAGCAAACAGAGACTCAAGGAGACAGCAAAGATGATCTCATAAAGCCAATTAAAATAGGACTTCTTGATTTGATGGCTCTGAATAGTAACTTTGGTTAGGTAACTGCCGGTTGTTGATACTTTGCATTTGAGTGGCTACCTTCACACCTATGACTCTCAACTATCCTGAAGGTTCTTTACATTGCCCCAATTTATGGATGAGAAAATTGACCATCAGTGAGGCTAAGTCCCATGTATGAAGTCCTGCGGTAAGTGGAAGACAAGAGAAATGAACTCCCCACGTCTTCGGACACCAAGTTTGGGTTTTTTTTTAATGACAAAATTCCTGAGAGTATGAAAGAATATCAGAGAAAAAACCCTAGTTAGTAATATTCATAATGGTGGGTGATAAGGGGGATAGCCAAAGAATATAGCATAATTCATAAACTGGCTAGTGAAGAAGGAACTTCCTGAGGACTTTGTATTCCTGAAAGCTTGAAGTGATTTAAGGGCAGACATATCCCAATTATAACCCCCAAAGTAAAAAACGCATCACTGCCCTTATTTTATATGGAGAAAATTGAGGAAAAAAGAAAAAGAAAACAGTGGGTTGTTCCAAAGATATTTCCCAGGCTGAAAATAAAGCTCCTCCCCAGGGTCCCCTCCTGTGCAGCTTCATCTTGCAGGGGTCACCAGGGTCCCACTTACCTGCTGTGACTCACTGCGTGGATGTCCTCTCCCACCCAGAGCTGGGTGCTCAGTAGAAGACAAGAGAAGGCATTTCTCCAAAAGTCCTCCTTCATACCATGCCACTTTTGAAAGCAAGGAGAAACCAGGAAGGGATCCCCACCTCAATCAAATTCTTTATATTGGACCATTGAGAAGGGTCTAAAAAAAAGAGAGAGAGCACACAATAGGGATGATAATGTGACCTTTCCCAACCTCTTGGCTCCCCATCTTCCTCTCCCTCTCACATTCCCTGTGTTCTAGCCATAATTTCTTTCTTGAGTACCTGTCTGCTCATTATTTAAGGGATTTCTACCAGAGAGTGATCACGCATCTACTGACCGGACCAGTGGACTAGATTTCTCCTGTTTTCATAACATGAAGGAAGGAGCTTAATATACCCCAGCCCCTCGAGAGCCCTGCCCGATAGACTGTGCATCAGGAACTTTCTAGAGACTGCTTTGGAGGATGCTTTCCATCCTACTGGATTATTCTTTGGCCAACTAACCAATTGCTAATGTTTATTTCATGTCTTAATGGCTTCTTGCTGTTGACTTGAGTTTGTTCTTTCTTTCATTTTGTTGAACGCTTTCCGCAAGACAAGCTGTTATCCAAAGCTGTGCTACCGTGTGGCTCCCTCCCATCAGAGGTCAGCAGGCAGTATCAAGGAAAGGCATATACCACTGATCTATTTTTGTCAATCCACATGTTTGTGGGCAATTGCTCAGAGAGGTCCATAGGAGGTCTTGCTCTAGGGATGTGGCATCTGCAAGGAAAAATTTTTTTTAAATCAAGTTTCTTCCTCCTTCAATATAGTCCAGTATAGTCTAATTATTTGGCTTCACAATTCACTAAATTTAGCAAAGGTGCTTTCTGTGGACAATCCTCGGAGATGTAAATACAATGGAGTATAGACGCGCCTAGAAAGACACAAGGTAATCCTGCAAAGCAGTATTTCTTCAACTTGAATAATGTCTGGATGTCTTTTGAAAGAAAAAAATTCTCATGGAGATCCATGTTGACTCCAGTTCGTTTTAATGTTCCTTAAATATGTATCACCATAAAACCAGGCAGAAACTCCTTATGCATATAGTCCTAGGCAATACAAAGTTAACTTACAAAGGAAATTTTAAAATTACTAATGAAATTACCACCATTAGTTTAGTATGACATATGACAGTTGGATAAGAAGGAATTGTAGCTTACAATATGAGCGTTGTCCCAAACGCTGTGGGGCACCTGTTTTTGAGTTTGGTTTGCTGGCTTGTCAACGTGCTATGTAAGGACTCCATCCCCTAGAGCTGCTCTTTATGAGAATTCTGAAAAACCACCATTTATTTAACACATTTTTAAAGTTTATTTCTTTATTTTGAGAGCAAAAGAGTGCAAGCGGGAAAGGGGCAGGGAGGCAAGAGAGAGTCCGAAGCAGGCTCCGTGCTGCCAGCACAGTTCCCCACCATGCCCGACCCCATCTCCTGAACCGTGGGATCGTGACCTGGGCTGAAATCAAGAGTCCCACGCTTAACTGACTGAGCCACCAGGAGCCCCTCCTTAGCACACGTTGATGTCCTCTGGTCCTCACTATGGTGCCAGTGACTTCTAACTCACTGCTTCTCTCATTGGTGAGACAAGGCGGCTCTACTTGGCCCTAAAGCAAATGCAGTTGGAGCACTGGAACTACATGGCTGTATTCAGTTAAAAGAAGGTCTTCCAGATGCTCCACAATATGTCCACATGTGTTCAAAAAAATTGTCCAAATGAAACTATAACACGGAACATTTCTCATAAAGAACTTTTGCCTTCCTAAAAATATGCCTCCTGCATCCTCCCCCGAACCCCGAGAATGCACACATTCCTGGTTGAAAAATACAACTAGGGAAACACCCTAGTTTCTTCTATCAGAGCGGAAAAGGGCACAGGTCCTACACCACTGTCCAGGTAGAGTTGACCATGCTGGCATCACAGAGATGTGGGGGATAAAGCAAAGCATATGGTTGCTCACACTGAGCAAATCAAGAATCTCCCAGATGGGAATCAGGCAAAAACCCAAAAAATTTGGAGTAGTTTGCACTTGCCACAAATGGTCCGGAGATTATTATGATCTAACCCTGTGTTGGATGCTTTTATGGGATGTTATAAAAGAAAAATACACACACACTGGCTAGCAAGAGAGCCTGGATGACATAATGGCCTATTTCATCTGTAATTTCAGTGATTATAGAAATGATGAATAAAATCCAACCTACAAGAGCTTTTTTATTATCTTCTCGTTGGGGTAAGATCTGAAAGCTTGACCCCTGGAACATAATATCCTCCTTTAGATGTACCCAGCGCCAGAATAAAGCTGGAAATCTGGACTTTGACCTGAAGCTCTTAAAGAGAATATTGCTTATCACTCCCCTGGGGACAGGAGATTTTTTTACAATGAGATCATCTTACATTGGAGGAGTTGTATAGATGACTCTTAAAAATCAAAGGAACCTATCCCAAAATGGCTTCGACTGGGAGCAGCTGGGGTATTTGATTGGCGGTTCTAAGCTATTCACCCAAAGCCTCCTATCCTGCGTGGGATAGAGAAGCACAGAGGTAAGTTGCTGATGTTCATGACAAGGAAGCAAGCAGTCCTGTCTCTATATTGAGGTCATCGGATAGGGCTGGCCAAATCATTCTCCCCCAAAATGTTTGAATCCAGATCAAATCCCTAAAAGCCAACCCACCACCTGCTAAGCAAACCATCTAAGTATCCTTTAGCGAAGGTAATCAAAATCTGGGCTCTTTCCAATAGAGTGGAGTCTCAAGGTATGTTCTAGGTATCAGTAACTCACCAGCCACTCAGATAATTTGGGGCCCTGTTCCCTATCTATCAGTGAATTCAGCATTCATGCCCTCAAAGGTGGGAAGGGGCAGGCAGATTTAAGTAGCCTTGCTAGAAATGGCTAACCAAGAGAAGGGGTTTGCAGACCTCTCACACCTCTGATGGTGATACACAGTATCCATTAGAGAGACGTGTAATCATCTGCAGCTGTCAGATCCAAACTGCCCTCTTTTAAGAACCAATTTGTTTTCTTGCCAGATCAATGCTCTTATCTGTAATTGTGTGGACCACCAGCAACAGCCAATAACCGGTTAACATGCAATTCAATTTCAGAAGAAAAGAAATGTCTTAATTCAAACATTTATTGTACAAGTGCGAAAATGCCATAAGTGAATTTAATTGAGGCTCAGAAACTATAACTTATAAATCAGTTTGCCTGACTGGAGCAAGATGATAGATGGAAATAATACAGGTTTTGGAAGAGACGAATGCAACTTTGCTCGGGTTTTTAATTTTTAACCCCTGGACTGCCATCATTACTATACTATGGTGATAATGGTTGTCAACATTCTGGGCTGTAGCTAACACAACAGCTGGATCAACATCCCAAGTTTCCAGTGCTCCAGCAGCATGTAACTTCTGACCACAGTGATGCTTTTCTGCCTTTTCCATCCATCCTCTCCTTCTCTTCAACTGCGGAGTCTTGGTGTCCCAACAGGTAACTCCAAATGTCCACTCATTTATCATTAGAACCCACTCTTGACTTCTTAAAAATGTATATTTATTTTATTGAAGGAGAGAGAGACAGAGCATGAGTAGGGGAAGGGCAGAGAGAAAGGAAGACAAGAATCTGAAGCAGGCTCCAGGCTCTGAGCTGTCAGCACAGAGCCCGACACGGTGGGGCTCAAACTCATGAACTGCACAAGATGGTGACCTGAGCTGAGTTGGAGGCTTAATCACCTGAGTCACCCCAGTGCCCTATATTTGAAATGGATGCAAAGAAAAATTCCTTCTTATTGAGATACTCTTGAGTTGTATGGGGACTGTGCTCTGATTCACATGTTTGTAAATAGCTGAATCTTATCTCCCTATCATGCTCCAATACATTTGCTCATAAAGCCAAACGCTAGTAAAAGTGCTCTAAGCAAGTAGAATTTTTTCAGTTAAGAAAACATAGAATGGCCAGCTGTTCTCTAAACCTATATCCTCTGTTTCCTTGTCACAGCACTAGACTGTAAGCCCCACCTACCTTTTCCACTGGGCGTGGCCATGTGGCTGAGCTCTAGCCAGTGGATTGTGAACATAAGTGAAAGGCTTCACTTTAAGACCTGGCCCTAAAAATATCACTCACACACCATTCATCATGTTCTTTCTCTTCCATTAGCTTGTCATAGATAAATGAGGACAGTTTTAGAAGCCAAATGTTGATGATGGAAGAAATCTGCATCTTGGAATCATTATTTGGAAGAGAGCGGTGTATCAGTCAGAAACACCTATTTCATATTTTATCTGAAAGAAGAGTAAGCTTCCTCCACATTTGAGCCTTTAATGTAATTTCAGATTTGTTTGTTATAGCAGCAAGCATTAGCAACAATAATACTAGGTGTGCCACTGAATGTAAAGGGAACAGAAGGTGATATTTCAACATTCCTAACAGTTTTAGGATGTTTTTCTCCTATACTTAGTGTCTAAAAAAGAAGATAGCATCTTCATTTGTTTTGAGATTCAAGTTTCTTGTATGAGGTAAAAGAGAGAGAAGTTTTGGATTAAACCTTCATGAACCTATATAGTGCCACTAAGTTTGTTCATATATTTAAAAACCTCTTTTTTTTTTAAGAGAAACAATGAAAAATATAGGACCATATAATGAAAATTCTCCATTTTGCAAGGAGGATGGAGGAAAATCAGGAGGCCCAGTCAATGCAGAAAGTGTAATAAACACAAGATCTGTTCGAATTAAACCAACTAATTACTCTAAGGCCACCTGGCTTTACTGTTGCTTCTCAGCCTTTTACTGCTACACAGAACAATATAACAAAACAGTATATTATGAAGAGAGGGAAGGACGGGGCAAGGAAAGAGAGAGGGAGGGAGGAGGGCAGATAGAGTGCTCACTCCAGTGAGAAACAAAGCAACACTTAGCATTCCACTCATGACTCTAACCATCAACTCTGCTAGCATGTGACCCCACCTGTTACATGAATGGGAAGTGTGATTGTTTGTTTGCTTCCTGCTTGCTCAACTAGTGCTCTTCTGACAACAAATGCATCTCCCACCTACATAGACACTTAGGGAGTCCCATAGGAGCACACTTAGAGGCAGGAGGTTAGAATTCCTTTAGCATGAATTCCAAGAATTGCTACACTGTTCAGTTCTGTCCTACAAACAAACTTTCTACAACACCCAGCTTCTCCTGAATCCCCAGTACAAAATATAATTTGCATTAATGTTTAAAACATTCACAGGCACACCTTAATTCATTAATCCTTTCTCCAATCAAGAAGGGTCTTAATAAAAATTGATTGCAGGGCGTCTGGGTGGCTCAGTCGGTTAAGCGTCCGACTTCGGCTCAGGTCATGATCTCGTGGTTTATGGGTTCAGGCCCCACGTCAGGCTCTGTGCTGACAACTCAGAGCCTGGAGCCTGTCTTCAGATTCTGTGTTTCCCTTTCTCTCTGACCCTCCCCTGTTCACACTCTCTCTCTCTCTGTCTCTCAAAAATAAAAACATTAAAAAAATAAGTGAAAAAAAAACTGCCTGTTATTTATCAACCCAGTAGAGCTGAGACCCACAATTCAACAATACAGCATTTTCATGAGTGGCTCCCCTGGTCAGAATGACACCACAAAGTTGGATGGAATGCCAAACACCCAACACTTTGGATTAAAAGCACAGTAATTCCATGAAGTTTTCTGCTGTGAGTTGAGAGAATGGTTCTGTAGTGACTCACTCTTCTTCGGACTTATCAGAATAGCCTTATGTCAAGGGTTTCATAGAATGAACTTTTCTTCCTTATAATGAAAGGGGAAATTTAAGGTGGTTTTGCGGACCTCCCCCTTTAAACTTTCACAATGGAAACAGTTTTAATGTCAACAATTACAAAGATGAAAACAAAAACAGCAACGGATCTTTATGGAGAAAGAATCTGACTAAATCATGCATCACAGTTAAAAGAATTTCAGGGACTAAGAAAGGCCCTCTTATTTAATCTATTAAATATTGAGCGTGTTCAAAATTTCCAAACACATTTTTAGTGAAGAGAACAAAGGGGTGCCGGGGTGGCTCAGTCTGTTAAGCATCCAACTTCGGCTCGGGTCATGATCTCACAGTTTGTGGGTTCGAGTCCTGTGTCGGGCCTGGAGTCTGCTACGGATTCTGTGTCTCCCTCTCTCTCTGTCCCTCCCCCACCCACGCTCTGTTTCTCTTGCTCTCAAAAATAAATAAACATTAAAAACTTTTAAATAAATTTTTTAAAAGTGGAGAATGAAGATGGAGTAGGATTTGCCCATGCCTCCTCTCCCAAATGTCACTGCTCTCTACCCAGCATTGATGTATGGGTAAGAAGGGCTACAGATCCCAGAGCTCTGATCTTGACTGGTCACAGATGCCTGAGCACTCTCTGTTGGGCCATTTAACCAGACACATAGGAACACATCCAGCTCAGAAGAGAAGTCTCCAAGGGCAGGATCTGGACATTGTCTGGACTCAAACCAAAGAGAATTGAGAGTGGAAATCATCAGGATATACAATTCACATTTTCCCCCATTTTCCTTGCTTCATTCCACAAACTATCCTAACAGATCCTGGAAAGGGGAAGCAGAAAAATGATAAAGCTTAAATTACAAAACAAGACTGAAAATCGAGGGAAAGAAAAAGGCAATACAAATATGCTAGCAGTCACGTTTAGTCCTGGCAAGAAGAAAATTTAATCAGGAATGTTGTTCTCTTGATTCATGTTTTTTGTCTGACTGGGGTTCTTGAAATTTTAGAAAATGAAGGAAGATGTAAAAATAATTTCAGAATAATCTGTCATAATGTGTCTCTAAATCACAAAGAGATTTACAACTGCTGATTTTTGCTTTGAAGGGGTGACTGAGCAGTTCAGTTGGTTAAGCATCCTACTTTGGCTCAGGTCATGATCTCACAGTTCCGTGAGTTCAAGCACCACATCGGGCTCTGTGCTGAAGGCTCAGAGCCTGGAGCCTCCTTTGGATTCTGTGTCTCCCTTTCTCTCTCTGTGCTTCCCTTGGTCACGTTCTGTCTCTCTTTCAAAAATAAATAAATATTAAAAACATTTTAATATTTTTATGTGTTTCTTCTCAGTTTTTGTCGATAGATAGACTCTAGATACATGATAGATGACAGATGATTGATAGATAAATGATAGATAGATAGATAGATAGATAGATAGATAGATATAGATCCTGAGCATTCGCTCATGTCATTAAACACTTTATGCAAAGATGATTTGTAACGGTCTTAAAATGTTACCTCAGGGCGCCTGTATGGCTCAGGTCATGATTTCATGGTTCATGGGTTTGAGCCCCACGTCAGGCTCTGGGCTGACAGCTCAGAACCTGGAGCTTGTCTTCAGATTCCATATCCCCCCCTCTCTCTCTGACCCTGCCCTGCTCACACTGTCTCTCAAAGTAAATAAAACATTAGAAAAAAAATTTTTTTAAATGTTACCTCATATGAACACACCAGAACTATTCCAGACTCCTCCTTACTATTGGACATTTCATTGCTTCTAATGTTTACTATTATAATTATGCTGATGGTGAAAGCCTCATCATCTGTCCAGACATTTCTCATAGTTTTCTGAGGTTGTATTTTTACAGGAGAAATTACCAGGACCAATGGTAGAAACTCTATGATTCTTGGTAACTACTATCACACCACTCTCTAGACAGTTAGTATCTGTTTCTATTTTAACAAATGATTTCACAGGATTTATTTCTCAACATTCTTTTTAAAAACAAGTATTATTCTTTTCAAAGCTCTTGCAAATTTGATGGGTGGGAAATAGTATTTCATATTTTCATTTTCTTTGACTTCTGATCAAATGAGATTTATTTTCCTATATTCATTAAGCATTTGATTTATTCTTTGGAAGATAGCCTATTTATGTGCTTTGCCAGCTTGTGTTTAATTTTTAATGTTTTTATTGATTTATATTGTTCTGTTTTTAATACAGGCTTTTTGTATACTTTACTCTTTATATTTATATTCTTGCTATGCTTTAAGTGGGTTTCTTTTAATATAAATATGTTTTCCAAATGTTTATAATAGAAAAGTAACTGAATACTATATTTGTACTTTGTAACCCATCACTTGATTCAACATTTATTTATTCTAATATTTTTCCAGTTCATTGTCTAGGAATTTCAAATAGACAATAAAGTATTCTGAAAATTATGAACATTTGGTTTCTTTCTTTCAAATAGTTTTACTTCTTATTTCTGTTTCATATGTAAGCATCTTCTTCCTCACCTCCTGCGAATGTTCATAAGCTTGACTATTTGTCATTGGCTTAAGAATGTAGACTCTTTTTCATCCTAAGAAAGAATACTGTTTGTTTGTCCTCCTACACTATGATTTTCTTTTTCAATACTGGATACTAAATTTAATAAGGTGATTGATTTCATCATGTGGCCTTTCTTAGTTTGACTGATTGAGAGGCGTAGTGTTTTAATAAACTTGGATTCTTCTATTCAGGAAGATAGTCTTCTATGTTGAAATGTGTTTTTTAACCATACTGTTTAACTTTATTTATTAGTTTATTTCATGTGTTATTTACTTATCAGTTATTTACCTGTGTTTTATTACTTATCTTGTTATTTACTTACATACTTTTTATTTTGAATTTTTCATATTTGCTTTCATAAATTCAACACAGAATTTTATAGTTTTGTTATATGTGTTATAGGAAATATTTTTGTACCAATTTCATATTAAATGGATTAGATGTGTTCATATTATTTATTAATAGGTTATTGTTTCATCTCCTTAGTTGATTACTCACTTTATTAAATGAATTAAGTATGTTCAATATTTTTCTCTGCTCTTGAACTTTCTTCATTTTATATTACTTTTGGTGTTTTTTGAGGAACCCATCAGTGGAACTCTCTGTTCATAGAAGTTTTGTCTGTTAGAATAATTCCATGATAATTCTTTGAAAATTTTGCCATATTATTTCCTAATAAGTTAGGAAGAGAGTCCTAGCTTATTGCTTATAGGGACCATTGCTCATAGAGACCATGGCCAAGGTGTGTCTCAAGGCTTCTGGGAAGCCCATCTGTTAGTGTGGACTTGCCTTGCCTGTTGTTTCTCCTGGTGGCAGTTTTCAAAAACACATTCTTCTAAGAAGGGTCTCTTCAGAATTCAGAACCAGCTCTTCTTTACAGACTGCCCTGACCACCGCCGTGGGAGTGATTCTGTCCTTCTCTGGACTTTGGCTTCTAACACTTCTAACACTTAATGCTTTCTACTAGTTTTCTTCATTAACAGAGTCTGAGATCTTTGAAGATGAATGGAAAACTACTTCCGCATCACCAAAGTTTCTAGCAAACATACCTTGCACGTTGCATGTACTGAGTAAGCATGCTCATGCCCAAATGTATGTACCAGCTTAGATGCATGTATATGAACTTACACCACACCAGTACACATTTCAAAAGCGTCCTCCCAAAATAAAATCAGAAGAAGGGAGGGGTGGGGGATTTGTGCAGGGAGGGTGAAGTGATTCCAACTCAAAACCTTCCCCAAACACCCTCAGCCTCACTTGCTTCCACTCTGCCCTAATATCCAAAAACAATGTTCTAAAAATACGACCCCCCTTCTATCAGGAAAGATAAACACAATCACTTCTTATTTACCAGAATATTTCCATGCTTCCTCACATTGGGATTGGGACATTTCTCTTTCCTGGAGAGAGTTTAAAACATTCTCCTAAAATCGTCATCAAGAGTCAAGAGAAAGTCTCGGAGATGAGTATGAACTCCCTCAGCTCCCCACATACACATAAATGTAGACTGTTGTCTGAAACCAAGAGGAGCATGCATAAACCCAGGCATGCATATGTGCCTGCACACATGTGCACATAGACGCGCGTTCCTCTCCTTGACTGGGGACACCGTGAGGTTGGAACGCGAGGGCTCTGGGAGCACAGTAGGTTTCTAATACCAGCTGCCATGGAGCACTGGTCCAGACAGGCAGAAGGACCATGTGGCTGAATTTCAGGGTAATTAAGAATGTAAAAGGGAGCCCTGAGTGCCACTGGGCACTTAGCAGCATGTGCAAAATTCTCCCAGCAGGTATCCGGGTGGGCACGAGGCCAACAGTCTTCCCACCCCCTGCCTCTTTTGGCGAGGGAAGCCGAGGCTGTTGCGGGGAACCTGGGTGTACGCGTGGTGGTGGTGAGCAGGATTGGCGTTAGGCGGCCGGCATGTTTGCTTTCCACGCCAGCGTTCGTTCTATGCTGTGCTCCCTTCATCTGTCAGCTCTTGTCAACAGTCTGTTGGGAAGGCGCCCTTCCTACCCGGCCAGATTGTCTGCACAAACAGTTGTGAGGGAGATGTGGTCAGCTGCAGTAGCTCTCTGACTTACCATCCGACCGAGGCCTGCGCTGCTCCAGTTAGTGCCTTTCCATCCTCCACTACCACTTCTGCCCCTCGATTTCTGATTGCTCCCCGCTGTCGCAGGACCCTCCTCCCGCATCAGATAACAGAGAAACTGTTAATATTTTAACCTCCTTAGTGTCCCTTGCTTCTCATCTTAATTCAGAAACACTTTCATTAAGAATTAGTAGCTATGGTGGTGCTGGGGTGGCTCAGTCGGTTAAGCATCCAACTTTGGCTCAGGTCATGATCTCACAGTTTGTGGGTTTGAGACCGGAAGAGGGCTCTGTGCTGAGAGGTCAGAGTCTGGAGCCTCCTTCGGATTCTATGTCTCCCTCTCTCTCCACTCCTTCCCCACTCTCACGCTGTCTCTCTCTCTCTCTCTCTCTCTCTCTCTCTCTCTCTCTCTCTCTCTCTCTCTCTCTCTCTCAAAAATAAATAAACATTAAAAAAAATAAAGAATTAGTAACTGTGTAACTGATGGTAGAATTTTAGGTCTGTGATCCCTGGAAGGGAGAACAATTTTTAGAATCTGATCTTCCTGGAGCTATTTGATTATTCATAGGTTGACTCTGATACCTTTATTCTTTTTTCTAGCACCACCTCTTTAAAATTGTGTTGGTCCTCCATTTGCCCAACACGTACCAATGGGTGCAAGTCAGCTTTAATTTCCATGCTTCTACCAGTAAGTAAATTGCCAACATGCTCTCCTTCTTGTTCTTTGGAAAGAACATTCTATGACAGAGTGAGAGCATATTGAGATCCTTAGCACAATAAAAGAGACCTTTTGGTATCAGGCTCCTGTCTACTTCTTTAGCCTCAACATCAGCTGCCCATACTATACTCCAGCCACACCAAACTCCTAGCCACTCACTGCCTCTATGGCTTTCTACTGGCTAATTCTATGACCCAGAATGGTCTTTACCCCATCTTTGCTTTAGATGACCTCGTCTCAGAGCTCCCATAGCATCCTATGCACAACTGTCCCATAGCACTGGACTTTAGGAACACAAGGACAATAATGCGGTTTTGTAGTATTTTAAGACTTCTCTTTGGGCAAGAGTATGAAAAAATTGCGTTCATAGAAACAGTGATGGAAGTAAGAAGTGGCAGGAAATGGGTGAGCATGAAGACTGTTGTCTATCAGTTGGGAACATATTGACAGAAAGTGGAGAAGGATGAATAGTTTGTCTCAGTCTCATATGAAAGTCACCTCAGGCTCGCAGCACAGGGGCTAATATGATGATTCTATTCCAGCAAAGCTCCCAGGCTCACTTCAGTTCATAGTTCTACCCTTGCTCTCATATACTGTGGTCCAGGATGGCAGCATCCTCCTAGGATACAGAGAGAGGGGAAGGAAACGAATTGATGAAGTATGGGCTAGCCACCCCTATGAAAAATTTCTAGGATCTGCCTCACATTTTGGCTTACACCCCAATGTCTAGTCACCCGTGCATACCTATAAAGGAGTTAAAAAATTAGTCATTATTCTGAGAGAGGATATACTCAGCTAAAATGCTATTACAATGAAAGAGGGGGGTATGGGTGTTAGAGGACAGATACTACAATATTATCCCCACTTTAAGGCAACCTCACTAGACGTTCATGTGAGGTTACGCTAGCACATTCTATACTTATATACAAATATGTCCCTTAAAACCACATATATGTCCTTTCTCACCTTTCCTAGCCAACATCATACTGGAAGCCCTAGCTAGAGCAACATAACAAGAAAACAAAATAAAACTCATTTAAAACAATAAAACAAACACATACATATTTTCCTAACCAATCATCGAGCATTTATCGAGAGCACCATACTAGTTTTCCTAAGTGCAAAATTCTAAGAGAGTCCTTATATGCAAATGATTGAAGCTATTTTATCTGATGAAAACTGTGCTCAATGATCCATAGGTAGTCAAGAGAAGAACTAATGAATACTATAAGGCCAGTTTTCAACACATCTCTGTCCACAACCACAGGTTTGTACATTCGCCTCCCTGCAGAACGCGTCCTTCTGGATTTTCCTAGATACTCATGTGTGACATGGAATGAATTGTTCTTCTGTGAAGACCACTTCTCTAGAGCCCCCTATGCACAGCTAACAGAATCACCATCCATCATATTGTCCATATAAGCATGGATTTACCTCTGGCTCCCCATTCTCTTCCACTGGTCCCTGTGTCTGTTTTTATGCCAGTAC